>NC_044058.1:7549463-7639463 GCF_902167405.1 Gadus morhua
CTGACTATGTGAGTGTGGGTGTGTGTGTATAGCCACAGGAATGCCCTGAGGAATATCAGTCCTGAATAAAAAAGAAAAGTTGTTTTGGCTGAAATTAATTCATTTATCTTTCCCAAAATGACAGGAAATATATCATCCGTCATCCCTCAATAACATTATCCAGAAACCTGACATTTTCCATTAAATCAAAATTATTATGCAAAACCAATAAAACCACCTTTCGGCTGACAAGATCAATTTTAGTATTTTCTCACCAGGCTTATTTCTCATTTGAATATGAATCAGGGTTTATTTTGGATGGCTGTGTTTTTTACCTTTATCTGCCTGTACCTTGTGCTTACGCCGGGATTACCTCCACAATGACTCATCTGTTTTCCGCAATTTAAACTTCTCCGTTATCACTCTCTCTCTGTCTCCCTTGCACTCCCAGTCTTTTTTGCTTCCCTCAACTGAATTCCACACAGGATCAGACCTGCTGTTTATGCTCCGCTGGTTTTCTCTCAGTGAAGCAAGATGGTGGCAGAGACAGAGGAAGAAGAAAGAGGTGCAGGAGGGCTGCGTTGACAGCAAAACCGAGGAGAAAGTCCTTATGTTTCTGTAGAACAAAAAACAAGAGAAAACTGACTCAATCTACAAAGAAAAAAAGGGTAGGGCACAGAGAGGCACTGAATAGCACAGCACAGTGAAGAGGAAATAATGGAAATGGAAAATAGTGAAAGGGTCATAACTTCTACCAGGGAATTTTTTCACGGTTGCCTGGACAACCAACAAAGCTGGGCCAGCCGGGCCATGTGCAGTAAAGGGGCTGAGGGGACGGCCGTCGGCAGAGGCCCCGGAGAGGAGCGAAGAACGACTTCATTCATGTACAATAAAACATGCAGACAACTCTTTGGGCATTCTGTCTCGTTCTCTGTAATTATGACTGAAGGGTACTTTACTTTACTGTAACTTTTTAAGTGTGATCCCCACTAATCTTCCTTTCTATTATTTTTTCACATCAAACAAACAAAACCAAATCCAACCACGGTATGGAAGAGAAAACAAAAGAATCACAGTCAAGCAGCACCAAATCTTTGCTTAATTTCTGAAGAAAGTCTTGCGATTTGTTTCCGACTCTTTGAATACGGTGCATAAATAGAGAGACATACATGGATGGATGGATGGATGGATGGATGGATGGATGGATGGATGGATGGATGGATGGATGGATGGATGGATGGATGGATGGATGGATGGATGGATGGATAACAAATTTATTAATCCCCCGGAGGGGAAATTCCTTTGTTACAACAGCCCAGCAGCAGTGGAAAACACAGGATAAGATACAATACAATAAAAACACAAAATGCTAATGAAAACAAAAATAGACGCTAAAGTAAACGCTAAAGTAAAGACAAACAGAACCAACTGGGCAAACCAAACAGCCGGTATAAACAATATAAATTATAAAGTGTAAAGTTTAAATGGTCAATTATAAGGTGACTGTCTCCCAAAACCTACCGATTGTTATATTGTATAAATTGAAACGTTAACAAAGAGTGGCCCAGTGATCAGATATATGAATATGCTGTATACTCGCATACATAAACAGACACAGATGCATATGCATACACATACACATAGGCATACACATACATATACACAAACAGACATCAGGCGCTGTTGTAAAGCCCCCTGCGTTCACACCAAAAGATGCATTTGCTGCCCGAACGCGTTGACGCCTGTTTTGCGGCGCGTCAAATCAAGTTTTGCGGCGCGTCAAAAGTTTTGCGGCGCGTCAAAAGTTGAAATATTTCAACTCGAGCAGCATTTCACGCGCCGCAAAATACGTGAACGCGCCCTTCGCCCGTGCCCGGCAGCGGTCACGGGCGTGCCGCGCCGCAAATCAGATTTTGACGCGCCGCAAATCAAGTTTTGCTGCCCGTTTTTCTGACGCGCCGCAAATCAAGTTTTGCTGCCCGTTTTCTAGGCAGCAAATGCTGCGGCAGCAAAGCAGCAACGCGTCTCTACATTCACTTTGAATGGGATCACGACGCGCGTCAACTTTTTGCATCTTTTGGTGTGAACGCAGGGGGCTGCCGGAACAAAGGTTCACTTGAAGTGCTCCGTCTTGCACCCTGCGGGAAATTAATCTGTTGCTAAAGGTGCTCCCCCTCTGCCACCGCTCAACACAGAGGGGACGGGAGGGGTGACCCAGGATGGACTTGAATTTGTCCCTCATCCTCCTCTCCCACTATCTCCAGACTATCCAGTTCTAGTCCCACAACAGAGCTGGCCTTCCTCACCATTAACAGCTTGTTGATTCTGTTGGACTCCCCAGCCGTGATGCCACCAAAGAGCAACAGCAAGGAAATGAAGGAGGAAGAGAAAGAAAGAAACCGTGATTTACTATTTTTATAGCATCCGAGGTGGTGTACTGTCATATTCGAGCATGACCTATTTCTCATCAGACCTTGAATAACGTTTGACATTTCGATTTGAATAACACGCGTGCGCACACAAACACGCAAACGCATACACACAAACCCGCACTCACACACACCTCAGACTTTCATCTCCCTTTACTTCTCTACCTGGTTTGGCCGGGGTGGAGCTCTGTGTGTCTTTAAATGACCTTTATTTCTCTACTCCACTGAGTGACGGCCAGCTAAAGCCCCACTCCCCATCTCCGCCAGACTGACGGGTACAGACTCGTCCCGCATTGCCCCACCTTTTCCCTGTCTGTCTCGTGTCCAACCAGCTCATTTTTACCTTTAACATATCTCAAAGGTCTATTTAGCGTAACTTTGCTTAGTATCTGAATTTCACCTTTTCTTGAAGGATGTTGCTATAACTGCTATTTAATCCCATTTCCTTTCTGTGTCCTGTAGGCTAGAGATCAGTTCACTGCGAACCTTTCAATCTGAATTATTACAGCCTGGAGCAGTAATACTATACAGTTACACTGGAAATACTCTGTAATAAAGCCAACTTTAAAGTAGGCCTACAACACAAAGGCAAATGCCTGCGGGCCTTTGTTAAAAGGACTTAAAGTTACGTTTGTTTCCTATCAACTTTTGAAATAATTGGTTAAAAGCGAAACAGGGTCATGTCAACTTGCATCAAATCAAATCGAACCAGAAACATTTTGTTATGTCCAAGCATAGGCTTAGCTAATAAGGTAAAATAACTTTATATATGCGTACTTTGGCTGCCAGAGTATCCTGTGTCATGTTCGCAAAATGTAAGTTCCTATATCCCCCCTCTCCGTCTCCATGGACAGCTACGGTTTATTCTAACGTTGAAGAAGGCTCATAGATCCCGCCCAGTGGGGGGCTCTGATTGGGGGCTGCTTTTTGGGGAAATTCGAACAAGCACCTTGCTCTGTGTTCTGATTGGACCCAGCCAGTGCAGTTATGTAAATGAGCACCTGGTGGCGTCGGCTCGCGGGACTGTGGGCTGAGGTTTTGGAGCAGTGTCTCTCGTGCGCAGCCCGGGCTGAGAGTGGGAGATCTCCGCACACGGTCAACTAACTGTAAACCGCGCTTTGAATTGAACCGATTTGAACTGAAACCTCGCAAGTTTAAATACGGACGTGCCGACCGGACGTGTGATTGTACAACGTGGGTCAAGAATTAAGTGTATATTGAAGGTTTTCTCCGTTTAAACATTGGTTCAACGTTCCGCTCGCTGAGCGCAACAACTGCTCCGGCCCCGTTGGATCACAGGCTGCTAGCGTCCGGAGCTTTTGAAGGACAAGTCCGGGGAAGAGGTACATTATAAAATACTTCGACATTCCGCTACAGGGGATTCTTCTTCTTCTTCCAGAAAAGTTGGAGCTGGTGTCAAGGAGCCCTTCTTTGGTTCACTTTAGGTGAGTAAAGGCGCTTTGTTTTAATTCCCCCCCACGCACCCCGTGATTATGTATTTACTAAAACACTCAAGTCTCCCAGACGAATGCGATAGATGTAGTGTGTATGTGTGTGTGTGTGTGTGTGTGTGTGTGTGTGTGTGTGTGTGTGTGTGTGTGTGTGTGTGTGTGTGTGTGTGTGTGTGTGTGTGTGTGTGCGTATGTGCGTGTGTGTGTGTGCGTGTGTGTGTGTGTGTGTGTGTGTGTGTGTGTGTGTGTGTGCCTGCGTGTGTGTGTGTGTGTGTGTGTGTGTGTGTGTGTGTGTGTGTGTGTGTGTGTGTGTGTGTGTGTGTGTGTGTGTGTTTTGTTTAGACCCCACCACGCGCCTGGCGTCAATGTGTCTCAACGTCAGCTGGAGAGCTGCCTTGGAGACTGGCCACAGGCGGGCTGTCGGGTGTAATGTTGCGGCGGTTTATGGCAAGCCGAGTGTGCCACAATTCGACTTCAATTAAACGCGTTCTGAAACGCCAGCACGCGTGCCCAGAACGCGTTTTGGTTTTCCAGAACGCGTTCCGGCGTTTCAGCGCGCGCGCCCAAAACGCGTTCCGGCGTTTCAGCGCGCACGCCCAGCGTTTCAGCGCGCGCGCCCAGAACGCGTTCTGGCATTTCAGCGCGCGCGCCAAGAACGCGTTCCGGCATTTCTGCGCGCGCGCTCAGAACGCATATTAGCATATTAACAGCACGCGTGCTGTTAATATGCTAATTCGCTCCTCCCCTCAATTTTCTCAGCCAATAGATTTGAGCCGTTTTCACCTAATCATATGCTAGGGCAAACACACAGACAACATCAGTCGAGACCATAGCTCTTCTTTCGCGAATCTTTTCTGTTGTGTCGTTCTTAAAGTCGAAAGATGTTAAGATGTTTCAAATTAGGTGGTTAATGTGGAGGTGGTGAACACTACAAGTACATACACTTTGACTATACACTATCTAAGCTACTTGACCGAACATTGTGTATGGTAAGTGCCGTGGCAACTATGATAACATAATTAAAAAATACTTTTATTTATAGCGTATCGTTCAGGGGCGTTGCTAGACCTAGAGTTTTACTGGGGCACAGGCCCCCAACTGCCAACATTTTTTTTTTTACGTGTGCACAATATGAAATAGATTGATACAGAAGGTTATGTACGAGCTTCAAAATCATTGTCACTGTCATACTGTAGGCTATATTAAAGCACTGGTAAAGGTAAAGACGCAAAGATGGATTCATGAGTACCGTACAATTATATTTATTTAAACACATACACATCTCAAAGATTTACAAATAAGGTAACTGACAAATAAACAAAAAGTCTCTTTATGACCTTCACCTCTTTATCAGGAGAAGTCTACACATCTATATTTATTTAGAAGCTGTGTGGAAACAGCATAATTTTGCCAGAACGACATGTACTAAAAAGGCAAGAAACAAGGTTTAAAACTAATAGAATTTCTGACTTAAGGTGAGGTGGCTCATTGCCACCAATCAACCTGGAAAATGTTATAGAACCATCAAAGCTCGTAAATTAAACTAAATAAGTCCATACACTACTGCATAGAGCCTTTTTAAATGATAATTATTTCACTATTAAGCTGTATCGCCGCGCCTTCATGGTGGCAAAGCGGTCAATAACGTGGCTTTGACTCACTTTGCATAGTTGCTCCTTTTCAATGGACAAAAGAGAAAGTTGGTGAAGCCTTCCTTGCCCCATGGTGGACCTAAGCCAGGTGTGGAGCCTTCTCGACACACTGAAAGATCGCTCACAACTACAACTGTTTACAGGAATTGTGAGTGCAATGATCTGAATTATCTGTGTCAGTGTTGGGAACATTGTTGGATCCAGTATGTTAAAAACACCCTGTATATCCATAATTTCCTTTTTTGTGTTAAGGAAGTTTTTGTCCACTAAAACTTCAAGTTTTGAATACAGACAATTTTTCATTCATTATTAATTTTCCGCGTGTGTGCGTGCACGCATGGTGTGTGTGTGTGTGTGTGTGTGTGTGTGTGTGTGTGTGTGTGTGTGTGTGTGTGTGTGTGTGTGTGTGTGTGTGTGTGTGTGTGTGTGTGTGTGTGTGTGTGCTATAAAACTACAGGCTACAGACGCTCAGTATTGAAAAACTGGTGCTAATTATATGGGCAACATTCTTTAACAGCAATCAAGTTGTCATTGTTTGTGTCAAACAAGTTGTGAATTTGTTGTAACGTTAAAAAAGGAGATGACTTACTCTGGGCTGTTTCCAGCTCCCGTGGTTTCCAACGAAACATGATCAACAAAAAAACAAGGAATTGAAAGCTACTTACAATATGCCTAGGTTACATTAATTTCCCCTGATGGCAGCAATGTTCCACTTTCAGCTGGAATTCACGGTACATCAAAACCACACGTCTTCTTTCGATTTCAGTTCCCTTTATTTATTCACACAGTTCAGCAGCGGCATTTATTCAGAATCAGAGCCCAAATTAAAGCTGCATTTAGGGCGACTATCACTACCCAGCAGAAAAATAGATGCACTATAAATGGTTTTGTATAGCAGTCACGAACATGAGCATAGTTGTGGAAATGCTGGTGTTAGAAAACAAAGTTGACGGGAATTAAAGTGCTGCACATCGACTGTACAAATGTAGATTATTCATCACAAGAATTTTAATTCAGAAATCGAATAGGCTAATTAACTCTGAATTGTGAGATAAAATTCAGCATTCTGATAATAAAGTCAGAATACTTGGATAAAATCCGAATTCTGATAATTAAATCCAGCATTAAAGGTTCATTTAAGAAGGTTCTCCCCAGTCATTTGTCGCCTGGTCGCAGTGTCGAGTTTTTTTTTTTAAAGTAGTTCACTAGTCATAGCGTGCAAATAAATTGCAGTGTCAGAATTCTGAGAATTTTGTCAGCATTCAGATTTCTCAGAATTCTCTTATGCTGCAAATTAAAGCGCTACTACTAGCAAACTAGTTTCAGCGTGACTGGAGAGAACTTCCTTAAATTAACCTTTAATGCTAGATTTGCATCAACGCTATTGTGTGAATTAGTATGGTTCTCTTTCATGGAAGCCGGAAGTGGGAGATTCCTTATTTTTTTTACCATTATTGTTTTATTAACAAATTTCTCCTACAGGGGATTGATAAAGTTCTATCTAGACTATTGAACAGAAAGAAACACTTGGTCATACTTTACACACTTTACCACTGAAACATTCAGAAGAGTCACGTGGACGAATCCGTAAATAACTGATTTTTTTCATTGGTTGTTGCGTTAAATCTTACCCAGATACAGTAGGGGTATTTTCTGATTGGCTTTTATGTAGCCCCTTTCGTTTTTTGATTGGCTGGTAAGAGGCAGGCTCGACTGAAGACTCCAGAGGCAGCAGGAGATGCACTTGATGAATCCTGCCGATTCCATAGCGAGAGCGGCGCTTCTGCAGATGAATTTAATAATGATCAATGGAATTTTACTGGGGCACTGGAGACTTTTACTGGGGCACGTGCCCCAGTAAAAAGGGGCTGACGACGCCTCTGGTATCGTTTATTACATTTATTTATTACAGCATTACATGAGTCAGCTTATTCGTCTTCTGAGTACAATAAAAACAATAAAAGAGTTCAGAAGTTAGAGTTAAAATTCCATTAGAAGTAAATAAGTCCGTCTGAAGTATTAACATGCAGTTGCAGGTTTTAGCCTGTACGTGGTAGTAGCCTATAAGACGAGGTATAATTCACTTCATCAGTTGGAATGAGACAGATAGAAAAAACTATATATATATATATATATATGTATATATAATATAGGGAGGTGAGGAGATAGATACTACTACAACTGATACTATTGGTAACCAACTGGTAGGTATTGGTACCCAACAGACCAAGCCCTTTAGGAAGACTTCCATCCTGCTCCTGTCACATTACATAAATAGTTGGTGTATAGCCTATATAAATGCAGAAAATATTGCAGCCAAAATTGCCCCCAAAATATTCACAACATTTACCATTTAACCATCCCTTTTCACATTAAACTGGCCTCTACTCTTGATACATTTGTAACTCACCTACAAACTCACTCATAGCCTTTAATTTAGTGAAACGTTTTGGTCACCTTTTTCCTATTTCTTTTTCACAGTGTCTACACGTCAGGTCATGGTGAGGAATATATTAATCATATATTTATATTAGTTAGTTAGTATGTTATTACTATATTGTTATTAAGTGAACATTAGTCCATGTGTTACAAACAAACAGCAGAAATCAAATGCCGGGAGGAGGGAGAAGCCTGTCTGGGCAGGCTCTATACACTGCGGTCCCGGTCCAACCAGCACCTGCCGACAATCTCCTGATTAGGAGTGAGAGAAACTGATTCGGGAAAGAAGAGCTCTGGTCTCGACTGATGTTGTCTGTGTGTTTGCCCTAGCATATGATTGGGTGAAAACGGCTCAAATCTATTGGCTGAGAAAATTGAGGGGAGGAGCGCATTAGCATATTAACAGCACGCGTGCTGTTAATATGCTAATATGCGTTCTGAGCGCGCGCGCAGAAATGCCGGAACGCGTTCTTGGTGCGCGCGCTGAAATGCCAGAACGCGTTCTGGGCGCGCGCGCTGAAACGCTGGGCGCGCGCGCTGAAACGCCGGAACGCGTTCTGGGCACGCGTGCTGGCGTTTCAGAACGCGTTTAATTGAAGTCGAATTGTGGCACACTCGGCTTGCCATAGCGGTTTGCATGTTTGTTCGGCCGATGCATTGTGGTTGGCAGACAAACCGTTATCCACTGGCTAAATCTTCAAAACAATACATGATTAGAGATGTTGGAATATGTCAGAGTCGTATCAAAAAGTGTATTTTTTTTTGTGAGCTTGTTTTGAGTGTGTTCTCATGTTTTATTAGGACTTCACTGTATTGGATGGGGACATTTGAATTCGATTATTCATTATGTCCCTGCATCATTACAGGCTCAATTCAGATTACGAAAGTGAATTGGTAAGATTAATCTCATTTTGACATGTGGTAGCCTGTGTTGTCTGGATCCAGGAGTAAATAGAAGAAGATACTTTTGTAGACTATTCATTTACGTGGTAGCCTACATTGCACAACAAGAGCCCTGTTCGAGATAAAACGCACAGGCACGCACGCACGCACAGCTCAGTAAGTTTGACACAAAACATTAACTGAGGGATGCCAAGTCCTTTAGACAGAGCCCAACGATGCTTGACGGTTGGATGAATAGGTCAATAAAACCCCCAGCTTTTCCGATGACCTCATCGAGTCCAGGTGGCCATTGTCGCACCGTGCTGGTACACAGCGCGCTCACTAACTGCGCGACCTCATCGCACGGCTGCTGACCTCAAATAAAGCAGAGCAGCTCCAGTTTCCCTCCCAGTGGAACACACCTCTGGCCTCAAATGTGAGATTTTTCTCCACTGGGAAACAATCAGTTGCCGTAAAACAAAGAACCAACGACGAATGAGAAATAACCTTAGATATATAGGAACCCCTCGTTGGTGCAGACAGGACAGGGTCAATATAACCCAACGCCTTAGTAATACCAAAATACCTATATGGGATATGACTATACAATGTTATAGTGGGTATATAAACAGGATGTTTATAATCTAATTATCCAATATTACATTTGAGAGTATGTGCATTGCAGGGTTTGGAAAATCAAGCCATCAAATGTATCGTTAGTCTATACATTAAGTGTCTTAATGTCCCTGCTTGTGTTTGTCTGGAGATGCACTAGGGCCCCAGGGAGAGGCAGGGCTGCGATTGGTTTATCTTGAGGGGCGTACAGCATCCCCTCCGTACTAATAAGTCATACTGCAAGCCATTATCACCATACTAACAGGCTGGCTGGCGCTGAACAGGGGGGAGTGGGTTCTATAGCGCTGCTGGTCTGTGTTGGATGGCTGTGTGATGGTGGGGGGTGAGGGGTTTGGCAGGCTGGCTGCTGGTATTTGCCAATAGACAGAGAGGCAATAAAAAGCCATTCTCTGTGTCTCTGCGAGTCCCTCCCCTCGCCTGGCTGCTCTGCTGAGGCCGGGGCGTAGAGTGAGGAGGGAGCTGAGGGGTAGGAGACGAGTCCCCGTCCGTGAGCCCAGATCTTCTGCAGGAGCCCGGGATGAATGGAGCCCTGCCTAATGGACAGCTGGCTGTTGAATCTCTCTGGAGACTGTTGAGGACGGTTTGAGATTTTTAGATATTGACTGTTGACTCTGGGGTCGCCTCTGAAGTGTCGCCAATCGGTGGTTCGCATCCTCCAGGAAGGGGTGGATAACAGCTTGATTGCTTTTGGTTTGTATGTGAGTATATTGTGTTTCTTCCCATACCAAATGGGAATAGTTGTATTGCACAATATGTATAATGCTTGATTATGCATGAAGCTGATACAATATGAGCATATCGACCTGGCCCGCTCTAGGCCCGCTCTCGGTGGACTTTTCTGAACCCAACCTAATCTATGGATATATTAAAGACAAGGGAACTGGTTTCTGCCCAGTATTACTAAGTTATGATGTTGTACTATTCTAAGGGTTTTCAGGCAAGGCGGGGAGACGGTCAGGTGGAAACACACACACACACACACACACACACACACACACACACACACACACACACACACACACACACACACACACACACACACACACACACACAAACAAACACACAGGGTAGACCGAGCGTGTGGTATTTAGGGGGGTTAAACGTTGGCCTTTCTCCATTGCCCTCAAGCTATCTTATTGTCTGACTGGGAGCGTTAGCCGGTCATCCTTTATCTTTATGTTCCTCTGCTGGTCGTTGACTATTGTTTGTTTGTGTGGGTTCCTTGGAATTTTAAGACAAGATAACGGTAGCTCTTGTACATTGTCTGGTCTCCTGTTGATGTTTCTGTGCAAGTGCACTAGTGCAGGATCTTCATTGAAGGATTTGGCCTGTTTGCTAAGACCTTTGTTAGTTGGTGAACAATTGACATCCAATCTATTCCAAAGGATTCTATAGAAGCTCCCATTGCTGTATCTTTGTTTTGTAAAACCCAAGTAAGTGCATACTTTCCTGGCTAGGTTGTTTCTCCATTAGTGCCAACAAAAAAACTAATCCAGAAGTTACAATTCTGTGAACATGCCACTGCGCATGCCCATGACTTACAGACTGAGGCTTCTTGAAAGTTTGCACTGTGAGTTTTTCATTGCTTCAACCAACAGGTTGCAATGGACTGGCTCAGTGTTGAAAAAGTAATAGTTTAGCCTCTGTTCCAATCAGTAAAAAAACACCCCCTCCTACTTACCATCACAACTTGTTGAATTGTTGATTTGCACTCAGAATTCATGAATATCACACAGCCTAATATGCAGCCACCAACTTCTCACAGAATTATAACCGTACACCTCAGTCTCTAGGTCTTTGCGAATGTCAAGGGGGCTGTTAACACAGAATCAATATGCTTAAACTGAAAGAGTTGAATTTAAATCATGGCTGATATATACTCCTCAACAGAGTCAATGTCAACCTTTAACCTGGGCTCATAACCTGAAGTGTTGAAACCAGTTGCCAAACCAGCATGGCCCTCACCCACCATGAGATTTGAGCAGATTTAGGCTCTGGCGACTAAGCTGAAAGTTGACTACTCTACAGTTTTTTATTTTATCGGCTCCCAGCAGACTCTGAAATCCAATTCATCCTTAGACACCACCCTAAGACACACTATCCTCTTAAAAGGAATGCAGCCCATTAAAGGTGCAATTCACTCTTCTCCTTTGTGTTCCTTTAATTAATTAATCCTCTGGTCTGGAATGCTGGACATGTTCTTAAGTGAAATACGTTATTATTATCATTATTATATTTTACACTGTAGGATTTAGCTTCAAGGCTTTTTGTTGCTCTGTTTAATTGCTTCTGCCATAATGGATGTCTTTCTGGCACTCCACCCTCACCTATAGTCAGCCCTCTCCCAGGGCCAGCCCAAGCCCTCCACTCCTATCCTCTGCTCTCTGCTATCTCCAACCCCCCCACCTAACATATTACCTTTGATGTTGTAATGAGTCACCCCAGCAATCTGTCTCCAACATTAAATCCTTATTTTTCCATTAGCCTATCAATTTCCCTTTGAAGCAACACTAGATGCTTTATCTACTCACCTTATCCCCTCGTTTTTGTCTTTTTCCTTTTAGTTCCATAATCCCCCCCCAGACACACACAAAAACACACACACACACACACACACACACACACACACACACACACACACACACACACACACACACACACACACACACACACACACACACACACACACACAATCCCCAATGTACAATGAATACATGCAAACGATGAATGTTCTCTAAAATAAATTGCTGTGGGTTGTCGTTACTGTAATCATCTAATGCTGCTGGGACAACCAGCAGCACAATGGTTGAATCCTGTTTAGTCTTATTAAGCTGTTTTTTTTACTTTGTTAAGATTATTATTCGTGTCTTACTACAATCCTACATTCCAAAGGAACTTTTTACCCCCAAAAGAGTTACTTTCTGGAAAGATATAGACACTTAAGAGCTTTAAGCCAGCAAGACATTTGGTTCCTTTCTGACATATTTCTTTCTCTTCATTCTCCCTCTGTATTCACCTCATGCACACCTCTTTGTACCGCTGTAGCACAGTTCCTCATGTGCTACAGCATGGCACTATTAATGACTTTCTGCCCCGGGGGCAAACTGGAGCTAGGAAAGAAGGCTCTGAAATGTTGCTGTAAAAATACATTTTAAACAAAACCTTACTTTGCATCAAAGCGCGCCTGGAAATAACTTGCTGAGGTCTGTGTTGAAATGACACGATGGAAGTGTTGAGTGGGCCGGGCGCAGGGTTTTAGTTGGGAAGGCCTATATTAGCCCTAGGATGCCTGCATGGGACGTATCGTGTGTGTGTGTGTGTGTGTGTGTGTGTGTGTGTGTGTGTGTGTGTGTGTGTGTGTGTGTGTGTGTGTGTGTGTGTGTGTGTGTGTGTGTGTGTGTGTGTGTGTGTGTGTGTGTGTGTGTGTGCGTGTGTGTTGGCGTAAAGTTTCACAGCCTGAACATTTAATGATCAGAACATAATGCGGGTCATGTCATCTGGGGGCTTCAGCTGGTTGTCGGTGTGAGTCCAGCCCCCTGAACCGGCCTGGCGGGGCAGGCTCACGTTTTGATAACGTGTTATGTGGGCATCCCGTTATGTGGGAAGAAGATACAGACTCGCAGCTGGATAGGTATCCCAATACCCTCCGGTTAAAAACGGTACAGTACGGTTTTATTACTGGGTGTACTTTAAGAATGACAGTGTTTAAGGACATATTTCCTGTGATTTGGGTTGATGTCCGACGGCGCTCTGTTTACACTCTGGAAAGTGCAGACATAGTGGCCGGGCCAGCTGTTTATTTTTCACTCATATGCACACTATCTTTAATGGGAGAATGAGACGGCTCCATGGCTGCCAATTTACCCTATAAAGACAGTGCCCAAAGGCTCCGTCTGAACTCCTGGCATTGAAAGTTGATATGACTGCGCTTGTTCCTTGCTATAATCTAATAATTCCTGGTGGGTAAACAGATAGTCTGCAGAAGTCTCTTATTAATCTACTTATTAATTGTCATAAACCGACCAACAAGAAAACAACAGCACATCTATTACTATTTTATTGCGTATGTGAATAGTAAGATACATTAATAGCATGAGCTGTAGTTCTGGCACTTCATGTTGATTAATCTCAAACCGAAGATTATTAGTCTGCCCACCACAGTGTGTACCGTATGGCCCTTTCCACCGACAGTACCAGCTCAACTCACTTTGACTAAGCCCGCCTTTTCTTGCGTTTCGATCACCAAAATGAGGTACCTGGTACCTGGTACCTGGAACTTTTTTAGTCTCACCTCCGTCGAGGCTCCAAGAGAGCTGATCTAATACATTTGTGTGACGTAAAAAGGCTTGGTGCCACTGATCAGCCAGAGTTACACCACTGGATGAGTCATGATGAGCGCGACGTCCGAGCCTGACACCCGGCATCTTTCATCAGCGTTCAGTCAACAATAGTGATTGATTATTGAACATGGCAGGATCAACACGCAAGAACACGGCGTTGACCGTGACAGAGGTGGCGACGCTCCTGTGTGTAGCCCTGTCTGTTTATGTTTTGCGTGGATAATTACATGACTGCAGTTTCCCGCATGGTTGCTATGACGACCCGCCCACGTTGAAGAGGCACTTTATTCTAGATGGAAACACGACATGCCTGGAACCAAACCAAGTCGTGCCACGCTAAGTTGTGGCGAGTTGAACTGGTAGGCCTACTGTTGGTGGAAGACCTCAATACACCTCTTTAGAGGTTTTCATTTCTTTGAATGGAATCGTTTAGGTATCGGTATCGAGATATTAAGGCAGATATTGTATCAAAGTAATTATTTTGGTCTTTTGACAGCTGTACTAGCACCTGAGCTGTAGTACAACGCGAAAATGAGAAAATGTCTTGGACTGCTCTGTTATTCTTTTCACTTATCCTCCAATGTATTTCTGTGTGCACAAACATGCTGCTCACAGGAATCAGGCATTGTAAATTTACACAAAGTGTTGTAAACAATGCACATAGTGCTGGGAGTATTTCTCTGTCTAATTTATACATTTGCATTTGTACTTTTAGCCTAATTTGTGAAAAGGCTGAACCGATAAAGTGCGACTTTCTAGTTTGTTTAGAGAAAAGGTGAACGAAATCTAGGTTTAAAAAACAAAGAGTTACGTTATTTTTAAGCGGTTTCGCCCAGCCGTAGATGCTGGCATCTTTGCTTGCATTGGAAGAGTGGTATCAATGTGCACGGCTAGCGAAAGCATCCCAACTCTCAAAGTTCACTCCCAATTATTGTTAAGAAATCAATGTCGCTGCCAGGCACATATTCTAAAGTGTAGTCAAACTAGACTGATCCTGTTGTGTTAAACATATCGCCTCTGGTTCCCGTAACCCAGCATGCTGTCTTTAATCAGAAACAGAACAGGCATCACGCTGGCTGTTTTGTTCTGTGTAAAAAAGCACAACCAACATAATGACGGATCGTCTTTATGGCAATATTGCGGGATCTCTGTATAATAGGGACTTGTGTCTGTGTTCTGTTTATCTGTTGCATGTGTCTGACCAAAAAACGACTCACAACTGAAGACTCTCTGTTCCTCTGCTTTCATTATACATCACAAATGAGCAGGAGGTATGAGTAAGCTTTACTCACACTAACGCGATGTGCTGAGTACCACCAAACGTGGACCGGTTTGCCCGGATCTCTGCCTTTCTTTTTCTCTCTTCCTTTTTTCAAACTTGCACTTTTCACCTTCTCCGGGTTCAAGAGTTGACCTACTGGATTAGTCATTCCCAACCTCGTCATCTAACACTCTTTTATCGTCCACCTCTAGCAAGTGGATGGAAATGTAGTCGCCACCCGCCAAGCGCTTTTTCTGTTCTTCCATCATGGGACCTCCCGCTGTTTTAGTGTGACTGTCTCACTCCCTCCCTCCCTCTGGGTCTCTCTCAGGTGGCACTTCAAAAAAACCGTTTTCTCTCTGTCCATTGTGAGACTAGCACTGGGCTGTCATGTCCCCCCCCTCCCCCTTTGTACCTTCTCCCTGTCCATTCCATCGTCTGTCCCCCCCCCCCCCGGTGTGGTGGTAGGACTCTAATGTGGCGGTGTGAGAGAGAGAGAGAGATGGTGCAAATTGAATTCAGGGAATTGGGCGTCAGCAGCCTGACGGTCACATCAACGTTCTAAAACTACTCCCTGAAGGCCACTTAATGCCGTCAAACTAGCAAAGGCAACAGAAAAAGCATCCTCGACGTGTGCACATTCCACTCTTTCTCTGTCACATTAGCATGCAAATGCTAGTCCAGAGAAACGCTGCTTCAGGCAGTATGTTGCAGAAGGAAAAAGGGAAGAGATTTAGTTTCACAGTTCTCGGGGTCAGTATATTCTCTCAAGAGTGTCTACTCCCTTAAAGGCCACAGAGCACTCTCTCAGGCTCACTGTCGGCGGGGAGTCACACAGCCACCTCGTTAACTTCACTCACTGGAGCGGCAGCTGGTGTCCACTCCATCCAAAAACCGGTTAAACGGAAAGAAAGTCTGAGTGTAACAGAGAGAGGGAAAGTGGGAGCCAGCTCTGAGGACCTCTCCCTCCTACCTGTGCTGACACGTAGAATCCTTTTGACGATGCAAAGAAAGCCAGGGAACATGAGAGAGTTCAGCGAGATTCTCAGTTCCCAGGGGGCCAAAACCAGTTTCCCAACGCACGCTGTAGGGCGAGTAGTGTGTGGGAATGATCTTGAATCTCGTTCACTTTCTCACACTCATCCATATGTACGCCCTCTTTATTATTGGCGTCTCAAAATGTGTGAGAAAGTGCTGCAGGACTATAGGGACTAAACTGAAGGTAATGTCATTGGCATAAACAGCATGTTTCTGCCAAAGGCAAGACCTAATTTTCCAATGTTATTTGAAATAATGAATTAGAAATAATTATATGTATGATTATATAATTATATATTATATAATTATATGTCTACTATTGAGTAATGACTTCGATTATTCAGGATTATCCTGTCTATTTTGGGGTTGTAAAATAGTTCTTAGTGCAATTGGGATGATAGCGAGACTCATGAATGAACACACATGAATATATACGTGTGTTGTATAAATTAGATGCATTACGGGACGTCGCCTGTTCAACAACATGGGTGACTATAAAGAAAAGCAATAAGTAGACAAAACAGGCGTGAGTGTGCGGTGTATTGTTTCCGCGGTGTTTGGCTTCCTATGAGGCCCACGCCTCATTCTCTGGGGTCCAACCTGTGCTAATCACTCACCATTTGTCTCAGTCTGGCCCGCATGCACGCTGAAGAATGCTGCAGCTGATGTGGGTGACGGTGGTGGGCGGGAGCGGGGGAAACGCAACACTTTGTTTTCAAGTTTGAGGGCAAACTCAGAATTTAGAGAAAATTGTGAATGTGTCACACATGACAATTTGGAAAGTCAGGGTTTAGTTCAAGCATGCCTAAACTGCATGATATTAAACATGGCATTATTATAAGCATATTTTGCCCACCCTGGCCCCTACTCAAGGAGCTTTATGTAAATGTGGGTTTTTGTTGCCTGTGAACCAGATTTGGCAGAAGTTGAAGGGGTTTGCATCTCGCTTATAATTTTGACACTTTGTGGATCAGGCAATTATAAATGCTTGTGGATTCCATTTGTCTTCTTACAGAGAGCGGGTAGTTTGTCCTATTATGAGTCACTCCACGCAGCATAGCCAAGTTATTACTGGAATCACCTTCTCTCTCTTTCCACCCCTCCACCCCGCCTGCTCTCTGCCCTCCTCCTCCAACAACCATCCATCTCCATCTACAGTTAATTTTATAAAACCCCTCAAACATCCGTCACCAGATGTAGTAACTTTCTCCTGCTGCTCGTCATCGCTCCTTAATGTCTTGTACTTGTGCTGCTCCATTGCCGGTGTGTTCTCCTCAGTACGTTAGCTCCTTTTTAAGTGACTCTTAGGTGACTCATCCACCCTCCTCCTCCTCCTCCTCCTCCACCCCCTGCCCCATGCTGGGGGTTAACACAACTCTCTGGGCTACAAATGGCACCCATGCAATCTACTAGTCTAAAAAGTCTAAAGCATAAAAAAAATCTGAAGTCTAACAAACAAATTATTCATACAAGGTGAAACTCGAGCATCCCTTATTAGAATGAATACCATTCTCAAGAAGCAGAAATAAATTCACAGCCATAGTGCCACGAAATACACTTTGGTTCGTGGTAATCAGTTACAGTCCTTGTTGTGAACTCAATGCCATTCCACATTGATGACAAACTATTTTGGACACAAGAGGACCACCGTTTGAGACTGAGTAGACCAGTTGTACGATGCCAAGCCATATAATCCGTACAAATGTGACTTGCTTTGTGTGTTTTATTCTTCATTTCAAAGGCTGCCTCCACATGATATGCATTACACATCATTGCTCATCGTCTCGTTTGCTCATCATAAAAGCACTATTTGCTCTGTGACTAAAGGGAATGGGGCACTGCATTTTAAACATCGAATTACATTTAATTAGAGGCAAGGTGTACTTCCTGCCAGCATTTTTATTGCTGACCTTTCAGGAGAGCCATTAAGCATTTTGCATTGATAGCCGATGCCATCTCGGCCTTAAAAAGTTTTCAGGCAAAAATAGACTGGAATAATAAGAAGAGTAGTGCCAACTCTCTCACCCCTTTCCTCCAAAACAAAGAGAACCCCCTCATTCTCCCCCACTTCTCTGAGTCATGGTTGATTTAAATGGCAGGCTTATTTAGGATTTCACACATTACATAATGATGTATATCAGCAAATAGTTTGTTGCAGAGTAGCCAATTTTAATTTAAACTGTCCAAGGACTGAGTACAGTCTGCCAAATAAATAGAAAGAATAACAAATGTTAATGTTTATAGTGATTTGATGCCAACGTTATGGGCGTCTCGATAAAGCCTGCCATGCGGGCCGCTGCCAAGGATGTCCTGCCAGTGGTTCACTGCGCCAATGTAATTACGGAGCGTCTGGCATTCGATGTCCCCAATGCAATGATGACAAACTTCTTAAATTTCGTCCCCTCTGCCTTCCCCTCCGCTCTTTGTCACTCTGTCTCTCTCTCCGATTCCAACATAATCTTGTGCTTGTTCGCCCCTCGCTGTCGTCTCCGGCCGGTTGTGCAAAACACTCAGCAGGCTTCTGTTCGTATTTTCGCTAGGCCCGGCGAACACATCACTCCAGACAGGTTTTTTGACGGGGGGTTGGGCTGCACACATCCAGCAGTGGGGATCTCACACACACACACACACACACATGCACACACACACACGCACACACACACACACACACACACACACACACACACACACACACACACACACACACACACACACACACACACACACACACACACACACACACACACACACACACACACAGAAGCATAAACACAGAGCTGTTCAGCACCACTCGATTCTCCGTTAAAAACAATGTTCGATGGCCTTCGGCTACAGAGACCTTCGTCTTAATCCTGTTTTCTTTCTGTGTTCCCAACTTTCCATCTCCAGCTGATGTATAGCTAACAACCTTTCTGCTACGCTGTTGAGAAACATACCCTCCGTATGTTGCCAGACATTCATTATATATCTACCAGCGGTTGGCATTTAGGTTACCGAGGGATTGTTTTGTGTTATGGGGACTTAAGACCTTTTTTAATGTCTTCCCGTTTTGTCTTTTCATCTTTTAATTTATAACCTCCCGACCCTACCTATATCTTGGTTCGGCATTATCATTCACTCTGTCTTGAAAACTTGCAGCATACCTGTGTGTTGGATATACTCTGTCTCCCAGTGATGACAGCTGCATCACAGGGGCTGGCTATCCCTGAAATCGCCTCTGTTCCCTTTCCCCAGCCAACAACACATTCTCTCTCTCTCTCTCTCTCTCTCTCTCTCTCTCGTTCTCGTTCTCGTTCTCGTTCTCGTTCTCGTTCTCTCTCTCTCTCTCTTTCTCTCTCTCTCTCTCTCTCTCTCTCTCTCTCTCTCTCTCTCTCTCTCTCTCTCTCTCTCTCTCTCTCTCTCTCTCTCTCTCTCTCTCTCTCTCTCTCAAATCTTCCCTTCTCCTGATTTTCCTTTGGGTCTCCCACTAATGCCACCACACCCCCACTCCACTCCTGTGTCACTACAGCTGTGGGTCAGCTGTTGGTCTACAGCAGCCTGGTCAGGGATGAAGACGCAAGAGAGAGAGTCTATTGGGAGCTCAGACCAATTTCTCGCTCTCTATTACTCCCCGCGCCTCTTCCTCCCTCTCGCCTTCTCTCCCCCCTCCCTCTTTCTGGCAGTTGTCATCATGTGCTCCTTTTGTCCAGCTCTTTGCCCTCCATTAACGCTCTCTCACAGACACAACATGTAGCATGAATAGTGTTTTGGCTAATCGACTGGTTTGTTGATTGCATTAGCATGAGTCTGGTCGGCCACTGTTTGATACAAACTGTTTAATTCTGAACAAATGACGACTGAAACCTGATAAGGTGAGGCGTCATACCTCATCTAACACATGGAGTACCTCCAAGACGAAGAAAAGGAGCTGAATTAGAATAATGTGGTTATCCAAAGCCAGGTGCATTGAACTAAACCAACACTCATTCTGTTCACTCTCCTTCTCCATCTATGCTTTGCATTAATTTTATTTATCATCCCAACAAAAAGCAGGGAATCAAAATTAGCCTTAACCTTTCGCCTCTGCATTCAGGAGGACATATGCCTGACATCCCAAATACAAAAGCACAGTCATTGGGATAAACATGACAAGCTAATCTTATCACCCACGGTTACCTGGCTGTATGTCTTCTTACCTTGCGCATCAAGCATTCGACGGAGCATCGCTGTGCGCACCACAGAGACCTATTAGCAAGTGACGCTAGTGTTTTGTAGCGTGTATTGGTTGGTGCGTCCTTTAGGATTTGACTCGCTGGAAAAGGCATGCCTGTTCAAAGGTTTAAAAGAAGAACCTTTGAGCACATGCTGCTGTGGTCTAAAAGGATTTCAGGGAGAGTTGATTTATGGACAGGGAAGTTTGGACTGTTTTGCCCGAGGCATGTGTGTGTGTCTGTGTGTGTATGTGTATGTGTGTGTGTGTGTGTGTGTGTGTGTGTGTGTGTGTGTGTGTGTGTGTGTGTGTGTGTGTGTGTGTGTGTGTGTGTGTGTGTGTGTGTGTGTGCAGTGGTGTAGTCTATTTTATTGTAGTGGGTATACTGTGATGATTCCCTCCCAGCCTCGTACAAACCCGTCCCACCGGTACGTGTACGTGTGTGGCGCTTATGGGGTGTCGCACCACACTCACCAACGCAGGGGTCTACAACCCGCTGATTTAAGAGTATAACGATTATCAACAATCATGGAAAGAACCAGTTTTAATAACAGTCTGAACAAATAGAACACAAAAATGACAAGTTGTCCTTTGTATATCTATAGTAGCAATAGCACATGCTAAACAAGGACAAAATCTACTCAAAATAATTTAATGAACTGTTTACATCCATGGCTAACCAGTGCATGAGAAGGAGATGACAGGAGACTAATGTTTCGCTCTAATTTGAGCTCTTACTGTTGTTATCTAACATACCATACAGTAATTGAATTGTGTAAAAGTGTGAAATTACTGCACCTTAAAAATGACCATGAATTAGCTATACTCTCATTTGCATAGTGATTAACATTATGAATTTCAATTGTGCATACCAACTGTATGTTGGCTGACATTTAGCTAACTCTTTTTCCCTCCACTCTAACCAAGGATGCCTGTTTTTAAATTCCCTAGCCTGACGCCCAGTCTGAAAGGCTGGCCAGGGGATCTCATCTAAAAGTAACAAGGAGATATAAAGTGGGATTAAAACATTGTCTTCTGTTGACTACTTATTATGTGGTTTACACATTCCTAGTGGGTATACGGCGTATACCTGCGTATCACGTAGACTACACCACTGTGTGTGTGTGTGTGTGTGTGTGTGTGTGTGTGTGTGTGTGTGTGTGTGTGTGTGTGTGTGTGTGTGTGTGTGTGTGTGTGTGTGTGTACCTCTGTGTCCTCAGCATATTTGGGTTGCAGGTGGTGTTGTTATTGCCTCGTGAAGAATACACAACCAGACTAAAGTCCTAAATTGTAGCTATGGCGTCATTTCACAGCCCTGTTTCTCTAAACCTCTCCCCTCTCTGCTTCACAGGTATGCCTGTGGACATCGGCTTGTCTTCGGACAGGTAACAAGGTCTTCCACCGTTGCCATGGCTACTTCAGCCCAGGGGTGGTGGTTGCGTGTCGCGCTTGCCTCCGTCGTGTTGGCGCTGGCGTCTTCTTCAGAAGACTATGAGCACTTCAATCCAGGTGAGCAAAGGTCTAAGATCTCATACAGTAGGAAGAAGATTTGAATCTCTAGGTTCTACACCAAGGAGAAAATACAGATACATAATCTATAATACTCAAGCTCGATCATACTCCCCTACCCACTTCCATTCCTTTTGTCTTGCAATCATCTTTCCATCTATCCGCCCACCGATTTATTCATCCGTCCACCCTTCCATCCATCCCTTGAGCCATGCCTCCCCCACCCGCCCCAGATTCATCCAGCCAGCCATCAATCCCTCCCTTCCCCTAGGTCTATCCATCCGTTCCTCCCTCCTCCCTTCCCTCCCCCCCGCTACAGTGTAAGGTAGCAGTGTGTTGCTTATCACCGGGCTGTCCCGTGCCCCTGACCCCTTCTGCCCGCTAGCAGCAGCCCTCTGTAACAGGAGAGCGCCCCCCTCCTCGTCCTCCTGCCCACCGCTCCGCTAATGCCCCGGCCACTCATCAAAGTGTCAGTCAATCCTGTCTGAGGGTTCCGGCCTGGGGGAGGTGGCAGACAGGGGGGGGGGGGGGGGGGGGGGTACGTGTGGTGTGGTGGTGGAGGCTGTAACCAGACCTGACTGTATGTCCGCTGTATGTATGTAAGATTAAATAAATAAAACATAAACACATAGAACATCTGTTTTAGACAGGTCCGTTTGCTGCAGGGATTCTGATATAACAAAGAAGGTAAACTAATGAAACTTTGGGGGGAGGGGGAACAAGATGGAAGATGTGTGTGATGCTCATCATTGTTCTCATGATGATGTAATGAAATGGGCACCTGTTTGTGCCTGTGTGTCTGTATGTGTGTGTGTGTGTGTGTGTGTGTGTGTGTGTGTGTGTGTGTGTGTGTGTGTGTGTGTGTGTGTGTGTGTGTGTGTGTGTGTGTGTGTGTGTGTGTGCGCGTGTGCGTGCGTGTGTTTGGGTTTTAGGGTTTGTCCTCTAGCCACACATTCCGCTCCTCTGACTCACTGACAGCAACTGAGATCCTGAGACCCCCACCCAGCCACCCCCAACCCACCATCAGACTGCCCCTGTCAGTAACCATATTAGCCTTTCCCTTTTATCACGCCTCGACCCCAACACTCCCCCCTACCTCCCAACTGCCACCACCCAACACACTGGCCCTCCCCGGACTCTAGCGTGCCACTAGTTCCACAGCACTTGATCTCAGATAAGACCTAACGCAACGTACCCCCTACAAAGACACACACATATGCACACGTATGTGTGGGTATGTGTGTGTCTGTGTCGGGGGTAAGTTGCGTTAGGAAGTTGCATTAGGAAGCTGCATCAGGTTTTGTCTGAGATTAAGTTGCCTCCACCTTCCTTTTCTGAAAGATTGACCTCAAACATATATTAGGGGGAGTGTGTTGGTGCCGGTGTACAGATTGTGTTCTCTGGATCATTCGATCATTGGAGGGGGCCTGCTGCCCCGGTTGGTGCCGCGGGGCCGGTGGCTGACAGCTCACGTGTTCCTTCCGAGGTGGGAGGTGGGTGCCCGAGGACGGCTCTATCTCTTCAGTCGGGTCTGTTGTATGAGACAGAGAGAGAACAAAGAGTTGAAAGAGAGCTGGCTAAAGACTAGTGCAATAGATCACAGGGGCAGGGCCTAAGGGCATCTCCGTTCACGTGTCACGCGCTGGAGGTTCAGAGCGGTGTTTACTTTCCACCGCAGTGCATAGAGATGAGTCGGACTGGGAAGAGCACCTGCCCACTCAATACAAGTGATTATCTGTCAGTCTGGTCATGGGCTTCTTTCATTTGTCAATGAGTCTAGAGTTCGGTTAGAAGAGCTTGGATTCATTATCCTCACTGGTTCACTATGAGATCAGGAAATAAAGTCGGGCCAGCATTCAGTAAATCTTAATGGTAAGGGGTAATTGTTTTTATCCCCTGTCTATTTGAACCAATGGTAGACATTCACTTGGACACGCAGCCCCACAAGACAGGAAGTTGTCTTGGTCTGGAGATGACTTAACGTTCCATGACCAATGGCACTGACAATTGAATGGAAATATTATGTTTCTCTCGACATCTGTTTCCTTAAGAGTTGATGTGTTAACGTCCCTATCCGGTCTTTCACTCCGTGTCTGTCCGTCTCTCTGTCTCTGTCACTGTCTGTCCCTCTCACGTTCTCTCTCTCTGTCGCTGTCACTCCATCTCTCTCTCCCTCTATCTGTCCATGTCTCACTGTCTCTCTCTCTGTCTCTGTCACTATCTCTCCATCTCTCTCCCTCTATCTACCCATGTCTCACTGTCTCTCTCTGTCTCTTTTGCTGTCTCTCCATCTCTCTCTCCCTCTATCTACCCATGTCTCACTGTCTCTCTCTGTCTCTTTTGCTGTCTCTCCATCTCTCTCTCCCTCTATCTACCCATGTCTCACTGTCTCTCTCTGTCTCTTTTGCTGTCTCTCCATCTCTCTCTCCCTCTATCTACCCATGTCTCACTGTCTCTCTCTGTCTCTTTTGCTGTCTCCATCTCTTTCTCCCTCTATCTGTCTATGTCTCTCTCTCCAGGCGTTTGTCGCTATGCTCTGGGGATGGAGGATGGCACCATCCCTGACTCTGACATCACCGCCTCCAGCTCCTGGTCGGACTCCACCGAAGCCAAGCATGGAAGGTCAGTTCAGTGTGTGTGTCTGTGTGCGTGTGTGTGTGTGTGTGTGTGTGTGTGTGTGTGTGTGTGTGTGTGTGTGTGTGTGTGTGTGTGTGTGTGTGTGTGTGTGTGTGTGTGTGTTTCCGCATGCATTTAAATACGGGTCTGCCTTTGTGGGAGTGTACGCACGGTTCTGGCTAGTGTCCCCCTGCGCTGCTTGTGTTCAGTCTGTTAGCACCTCACCAATAAGATTTGTTATATGTCAATTAGGTTATGATGCAAGGGGAGACATTGTGTGTGTATCATTCATCATCGTCGTATTCAGAGGGCACACGCTAATGATATATCTGGTCTTCCTCTCCCTCGAAGTAACAATTCATCACATCCATGCACAGCCGCGTGTGTGTGTGTTTCAATGCCTGTGTGTGTGTGTGTGTGTGTGTGTGTGTGTGTGTGTGTGTGTGTGTGTGTGTGTGTGTGTGTGTGTGTGTGTGTGTGTGTGTGTGTGTGTGTGTGTGTGTGTGTGTGTGGTATTCCTCTCCCCTGGGCAGTTGGGCTGGGCCTGCTGGCTCTTTGCCGGACCATGTGGAAACGATTATTAGGCATCGGCCCTTCACGAGACATCAGGGAATGCAAGAGTTAAAAAAGAGAGAGAGAGAGAGAGAGAGAGAGAGAGAGAGAGAGAGAGAGAGAGAGAGCCAGAGAGAGAGAGAGAGAGAGAGAGAGTGGAGAAAACACAGAACAAAAGTGAGAGGTGGATCACTGCGAGAGTGTGCTGACAGCAAGGTAGAGAAATGGCAATTTCATACGTGTTATGTTACGTGCTGGAGGGATTTCAGCAGGGAGAGGGGGGGATGGCGAGAGAGAGAGAGGCTAATGGTTGCAGATAGAGGGACGGACAAATGGGGGAGGCATGCTGGAGAGTAGGGGGGTGTAGTTTACAGGCGGTGTGGCTGAGATTACTTTGGGGGAAATGGATGACAGCACCCCCGGGGCAGGAGAAGGATGGAGGAATGAGTTTGGGGGGGATGGGGTGTTGTGGGGGGATGGGGGCTGGAAAGACGTCTGGGGTTTGAGGAATAAAAGTAAAAGATAAAGAGAAAAGATAAGATGGCAGCTGTAAAGGTCTGCTGGGAGATACAGATATTAAATCAGGAGGGATATGAGAGATCAGATCCTCGAGTTGGGTGGCCAATCAGTAGACGGCTAAAGTAACAGTCCCGTTGTCGTCCCCATCCCTGTCTCTGTATGACGGTGTGCAGCGCTAACATCCCGCCACTGGTCCAGTGGTGTTTCGAGTCTTCAAGGTGACCTCAGTGGTGCGGGGGCCTTCAGCCACTGCGTCGTCACCGGCGACCAGAGATGATGCAGGGATTTGTTAGTTGGCCGTCTCAGTGGAAGCTTTAGGTTTTAAACGGGTGGGTGTGGATAACCATGCGGTGGTCAGAGCGTGGCACACACTCCAAGGCTTTGGTGGGGTTTGAAGCAACAGCCAGCTGCGGCGGCGGGCTGGGCCACATGTGGACCAAACGTACCGCGGAGCATCCAGCCAGGCTCGGGACGGCTGGGTGAGGGTTTCTGGAGTGTGGGATGACTCAAATGGGGGTGTGTGTGTTTGTGTGTGTGTGTGTGGTCATATTCGAGGGCGTTGTTGCTCTTGTTGTTTTCACAGTGTCATTTCTTTATTTGAGTTTCAACCATTTTGGCAACCATAAGAAATATTCTTCGCTTGCTTGTTGATATTCTAGGGTTGGTTGAAGCTCTGTGTATTCTCTCATGCAGCCAGAGGCGATATCTGTGCTTGTTTAATTTTAAGGTTACTAAATGGAGAGCTTGGAGTTCAAGGAAAACAAGGACTGCACATGTACTGATTCTAAGCACGGTTGATTTGATAGAGCTGCGTTTGTGTGTGTGTGTGTGTGTGTGTGTGTGTGTGTGTGTGTGTGTGTGTGTGTGTGTGTGTGTGTGTGTGTGTGTGTGTGTGTGTGTGTGTGTGTGTGTGTGTGTGTGTGTGTGTGTGTGTGTGTGTGTTATTTTACAATACATTTTTCTCATATTTCTTATGAGAGGACTGTGTCTGACTTTGTCTCTCTCTCTGTTTCTCTTTCTCCCTGCCTCTCCCTCTAACTATAATGTAACCTCTCTGTACCAGGTTGAGTAAAGGAGAGGGAGACGGCGCCTGGTGTCCAGCAGGAGCCGTCTTCCCGAGTGCCACAGAGTACCTGCAGGTCAGACCCACTGAGAAGCAGCACTCACCCACCAACTAAAAGCAGGACTCAACCACCTACCATTCAGCTCACTCTCCCTCACTGACATACCCATCCTATATGTGCCTTCCTGTATATTGAGACTCAGTTTATGTGGCCTCCAGGTGGATCTACACCAGCTCCACTTCCTGGCACTGGTGGGCACGCAGGGTCGCCATGCCGACGGCCACGGACAGGAGTTTGCTCGGAGCTACCGGCTGCGCTACTCCAGAGACGGCGTCAAGTGGATCACATGGCGGGACCGCTCCAGCCAGGAGGTAGGACACACTCGCCTTGTTCTGCTTCACTGTTTGGGAGAACAAAATCGAGCTTTGTCCCTCGGCTTAGTAACCCAACCCATGCTATTCCTACGGCTGCTTCTGATTGGCTGAGGTTTGGCGGAATGGCTCACCTGCGTGTGTTTTTCAGCAGGGGTGGCTCTGTACTATTGCTTTGAGGTCAGGGGTATTGTTACTCTGTGAAATAAGAATGTGTCCTGTAATCCAACCCCTCTCTCTCCAGGTGGTGTCAGGTAATGAGAACACGTACGATGTGGTCCTGAAGGACCTCGGCCCCCCCATCGTGGCCCGCATGGTGCGCTTCTACCCCCTGGCCGACCGGGTCATGAGCGTCTGCCTCCGCGTTGAGCTCTACGGCTGCCTGTGGAATGGTACGTGTGTGTGTGTGTGTGTGTGTGCGTGTGCGTGTGCGTGTGCGTGCACGACACGTGCGCGTGCGTGTGCGTGTGCGTGTGTGTGTGTGTGAAAAGAGTTGGTTTCCTTGTCTGTGAATGTGTGAAAAATAATGTAGGGCCGTTTCTCAATACCAAGTACTTCTGACTTGTGGACTAGGAAGTTCGAACTCGGCAAGTTTGAACTTCCTAGTACAAACTTCCGAGTACGGGAGGACGTACCTGCAATTGGAACAGCAGCGGAATCGATGATGTCACTATCTCAGCTCATCTGTTAACTGTGCTACGGCCTCATGTAGGCATATACTACTGAACAATATAAACAAATTATATAAAGCAAAACTCCCAGCCAGCTTTCATTTTAAAATAGTATGTAATAATATTATTATATTATTATTACATACAAATATTTTAAAACATAGGAATGCCCACAGAAGTCACACAGAAGTCACTTCCGATGCATCCTCAATGGTATTGCCAGTTTAAGAACACTTCCGGGTTGTTCGACTATACTTGATGCAAACTTTGAATTGGTACGGTACTTTGGCTACGACTGATGACGTTTCACAAGAACACAAGTACAGAAAATACATATCACACTCACACCATGCATCTGATCACCGGCCACTGATTACCTTACTGGCTCTTAAGGGTCTGGCTGTTTCCATGTGTGCGCGAGTGTGAGAGGGAGATTCTTAGTGTGTTTGTAAGCATATGGAAGAAGGAAGGGATTACTTTGAAAGTAATGATTATGTCTTTGTGCCGCACCCTCCCTCCCCCCCACAGGATCTGAACCATTAACTTGAGTTTACAGCCTCACCGCACTTCTCCCAGATAAGGAAAGACAGCCACACAATGATGAATAGTGGCTCCCCTGCCCCCATCGCTCCCCCCTCTCTCCCGCTGACTCCTCTAACTCTCTCAGTATTTACGATTCACTCACCTCCTCTTTCTCTCGGCGAATCTCCCAGAGACACAGGATGTGTGTAGATCAACACCACTGCTGAGGTTAAGCATCCCTCATCTCCCCCATCCTGCCTCCCCCTCCCTCCCTCCCCCCTCCCTCCCTCTCTGTCTCCCGAGGCCCTGGTCGTCTGTACGGAAGATGAAGCTCGGAGGTGGACTCTGAGCAGCATGACGCCGCTTCAGAACAAACTGTGGAATATGCACTCACTCCACACATCCATTTATCATCCTGCCCACCGCCAGCCCTCCCCTCTGTCGGAGCAGACGGGGTCTCACTGCTGCTTTTAATGTTTATTATAAAAGGATTCAGTAACGATCGCTCTCGCCTTCCCGCTTCCCTGTGACGAGTCGTATTAAGTCGACCCAGTTCTGCGAGTAACATAAGTCACACATGCACGCACACACTGGAGCACATAAACAAAGACTTGCCTTCACCTTTTGTGCATGAAACACACAAACGTATATAGACACACAGACACACATACACATAGACACACAGACACACACACACACACGCGTTGACGCACACACACGTAGACACACATATAGTTTCCATCCAGGAGGTCCAGATATAGAAACTAAGACACGCTAAGACTCAACATGAAGACATGAAGCAGTGTTTGTTATGGCAGGACATGCTGTGCTGACCACCTGTGTGTGTGTGTGTGTGTGTGTGTGTGTGTGTGTGTGTGTGTGTGTGTGTGTGTGTGTGTGTGTGTGTGTGTGTGTGTGTGTGTGTGTGTGTGTGTGTTCATGTGCACGTGTGTGTGTGTGTGTGTGTGTGTGTGTGTGTGTGTGTGTGTGTGTGTGTGTGTGTGTGTGTGTGTGTGTGTGTGTGTGTGTGTGTGTGTGAGGAGGCTGATTAGGTTGCAAACTGGAGCAGAGAAGCTTTGCTTCACTGTAACAGGTTGCTTGGTGCTGATCCATGGATCTGTTTGTGTTACCCATATAAAACAAGCTGTGGTCTCCCGCCAGCCTGTTTCACTACTCTTCTATTCCCTCTCTTTTTGTGTTGTTTTTATCCATCTCAGTGGAGTGGGAAAAATATTGGGAGCTATTACCATCTCACTCTCTTAATCAATCTGTCTCTCTCTTCATCGTTTTCTCTGTTAATAATGAAATCTGTACTGCAGTTAAAAAGTTTTACTGCAACTGTTGGTGTTGGCGTAAGCATTCAAAGAAATTATTAAATGTATGTTCTGATTTACAAAGACATTTGGGCGGCGTGTTCTGCCTTCCCACTGTGATTCCACACCCTCAAACTGTCTGGGTTTCCCCCAAAAGAGAAGGTGGATGGGTTCGCTTGTATCTCTGAATGTTCTTGTTGGTCTCTGTAATCCGAGGAAATGTGTGCTCCTGATGCCTCGATGTGATTTGACAGCTTTTCACCAGCGTTTTCCCGCTTGTGTGTGAGTGTGTGTGTGTGTCTGTGTTTATCTGTGTGTGTGTCTGTGTTTATTTGTGTGTGTGTCTGGTAGCCCTTCACTGCAGGCAGGGTTCATTAAGGTCGTTCTGTATTGGTTCAAGGGCTTTGCTTTGCTCACAATAGTGGTGACCGTTCTGGCTCTGTGCCGAACAGCTTGGACAGATTTTTGTGTTTGAGTCTTCCTAATTTATTTGAATGTGTTTCTTCCTAATGGCTCTCTCTCTCCGTCCCTCTGTCACTCTCCATCTCTCTCAGACGGACTGAAGGCGTACACGGCTCCAGTAGGTCATGTGATGCAGCTGTCCGGGATGCCCGTGTACCTGAACGACTCTACCTATGATGGAGGCCTGGAGCAGGGGTAAGATGTCCAGCCTCTTGGGGGCCGGGGAGTAGACACCCCTCCTAGACCTCGATATGGATACCCCCCCCACACCCCTTCTCTTATAACCACTTATTTTGACATCAACGGGGATGCGAGGCTGTACCTCGATTTTGTTATGACAGACCTGTCACTGGGGTTGATTTAGATTTACAAGGCTGGAGGCTGAACTGGGAGTGTCATAGGATGGTTGGGAAATCTGTCTTTGTCAGTCGGTATGATGTTCTGTTGGCTCGGGACCAGCTGAGCCTTCACCCCGGGAGCACAGCGTGTGAGGAGCCAATCAGGCCTATCGTAAGCTAAAGGGAATGACGTTACCGGGACTTTATTGTGGAGGTATTTCGTGCTGTGTTTTCTCGGCTTCGCCGTCCAAGGTAAGGGTGATGCCAGTGGAAGGGGGTTTGTGTATTGTGGATGGGTGAGGTCTGCACGCACATGGGTCGGGTTAATGGTCCTTAAATGTTTGGCTAGTGGTTGAGCTAACACATTTGATGTAACCCAGATGTGTTTGCAGCAGATGTGTGTGTGTAAGAGAGAGAGACTTGGAGGAAAGCTTGCAAGCTTTACGGGATCCATTCGGTTAAAGTGTACGATTCCGTAGTTGGGCAATTGTGAATGAGGGAGAAAGAGAAGAAAGAGGCAGTGTAATATTATTTGCACTGGTATTTGCATATTCTTTGCACTTATAAATAAGGGTTGTCTTCGTGAGAAATTATCTTGCTCTTACCAAAATGCCGATGCTATTTACTGATATTTTGATGAGAACAACAAAGGAACCTTTTAGATAATGTTTATCATGGTTTTCTGTGGTTAAATTCTGAAAGGTTGTTGTTTGCTTGTGCGTTCTGCACCCGTTGGTCCGGTACACATAGTGGAGAGCCACAGGCCACATGATGGAGTCATGCTGTATGTTGACGTGTGTGTGGAGAAAAAAAACAAAACTCTGTGTTGGACATAATGCCAACACCGCAGATGCACCCGGAAACGCCAGCTCTGCCATGAAGCGTGCTGCCCTGCGACGCCAGGGCGCAGCCCGCCGTGTCCGTTGGACCACAGTGTCCACATCAAGGGCAGGAACCGCTGGCCCACTCATACAGGGAAGCACCGCTGGGGAAGGCCCGGGGGATCTCCTCCATCACAGAGAGAATGAAGAGTGCTAAGAAAAGACATTACAATTCCAAGCACGCCTTCCGAAGCATAAACCGGAAAACCAAGAAAAGCCAAACAGACTGAATGTCCAACATCGACCCAGGAGAATCGATCAAAGCAAATTGAATTCTGCGCCATGACATGGCAGGATAAGTCCTAGTGATTGGATGGTTCGTCTCCCACTCTAAATGTTCTGAGGTCGATCACCGGCGCCTATAGGCAACCTGTCAAGGCATCCTTTAGCAAGTGCCTTTGCTCCTCCTGCTTCTTAATGATGTTATTTATTATTTGCCTTTTTATTGCTTTATTGACAGTTGGTTGAAAGACGGAGGGAATGATAGGGCTATAGGTCTGGATTGAACCTGGGTCGCTACGAGGCGTATCACCGTGTGGTTAGCGCATTAGTAGGTTAAGCCATGTACCTAATGAAATTCCTAAATTACTTAAACAAAAGAGTCAATTCTAATTCCATGAAGAAAATAAACGGGAGCAGCACTATGAAGCAGTCATAATACTAATCCTCACCATTATGCAGAACTGCTGCTCCCAGCCCACTTTAACTGCAACATAATGGGAGTAATAAAGGGCCAACAAACCGCACAAAACTCTTTTTTGTATGACAATGAAGTCATTATGATTCTGAAATACCTTAAATAGTTCACAAGATAAATGAAAACTAAAGCAACCTGTCATAAGTATATTTGTGTATGAATATATTAATCAACGCTTGTTTGGGAAATTATAGTTATTTTATGCAAAATATCCAATGCAAAATATATTCCTTCACCCGTGCAGGTTGCAGTTCGGAGGCCTGGGCCAGCTGTGTGACGGGGTGCTGGGGGAGGACGACTTCTGCGAGACCAAGGAGCTGAGGGTGTGGCCGGGCTACGACTACCTGGGCTGGAGCCGCGACATGCTGGGGCAGAGCGGCGTCCCCATCGAGTTCCACTTTGAGGAGCCGCGCGTCTTCCACTCCATGCAGGTAGGAGGGGGCTGAGCGCTAGGGACGAGGGCGTGATGGGATGATGGAGCCCTTAAGGGTGTGCGTGTGTGTGTGTGTGTGTGTTTCTGTGCGTGTGTGTGTTTCTCTGCGTGTGAGTTGGTGGGCGTGTTGCGCACAAGGTGGTCAGTTGAAATCCATTCTTCCCATTCGTCGGTCGCTTAAGCTAGATTTCCCCGGCTCTCAGCAGGCGAGCCGTTGAGCTCCATCGACCCTCCAGACTGAACTCCTGCAGGTTTGGTTTGGCTTTTCTCTTTCCTCTCCACCAAACAGTGGCTCCGATGATCCTCCATCTAATCACCATCCATTCCCATTGTCGGGCTGCTGACCACAGGAGCCCTTTACTCTCTTTACTTTAAACACTTTCCTCCATTTAATTAGTAGTTATCTGGCTGTTGGTAAGCACGGGCACAGTGTGACTGTGCTGGGTGTCTCCGTTTGCATCTGTCTTGCATCATGGGCTGTTTGTGTGTCTGTGTGGTTTTGGGGGGGGGGGGAGTTATACTGTGAAGAAGCGATATTAATGTGAGGCAACTCGGTTTAAGGGATGTGTGTAGTGTCTTGGGAAACAGAGGATGGGAATGTTGGTTAGGGTGGGATGGGCGCTACACATGTACGCAGCCATCGTGCGTGACTAAACGTTAGAGGAATACTCTTGCCCCATCTTGAGTGTGTGGAAATAGCAAACGGCCGTAAAACAATTCAGTGTCTCCCCCACACCACTGCAATCACAGTCACAGAAATCGACCCTGTCTAAATAACGATAAATCATCGTGTTATTTTCCAGTCACACACAATGAACCAACAGCCATATATTATCCCTACACTGTTGTTTGACTGGGACCCAGTCAAACAACCGCCCAAAGAAGGGTGCCTGGGTGTCGTTCTCTCGGTCGGTTCTAAAGTCTGTTTCTAATACCTTTAAGTACTTTAGTTTATTTTTTTTAACGTTAATCCCAAGCGACACGTCCCTCCATGCTGGCCCGTAGGAGCGGATGTGTCGTACACACGGGTCAAGTCAATAGAGAGAGGGAACCTGAGCCCCAAATCTGTCTCTTGTCCCGGGCTGGCCTGCCTTCCATGACCTGCGCCTAATCATTCTCCCACTAGTGTAACATGCCCTTTGACCCCAGTCGGTCACAGACTGTACGTTATACCTGTCGCCTTGACAACGCAGGGTCTGGTCCCTTCCCCCGAGCAAACACTTTACAAGGTTGCAGCTACAATGGTGATTACACTCTACAAAGCCCTACAAACTAAGCTGAACACAATCAAAGCAGGCAATCTATATTAGAGTAGCTACAATGAATTTAGAGAAGACAACTTGGCAGAGTAGTCGTATAATGACTTTGTAGAGAGATAATATGAAGTACTGCGCATACTTGAGTTTGAAACAAGGGCCACATTAACAGTACAGGAATGGGGATTAATCTAACGCACCACTTTGTTTCCGTGCCGAGCTGCGTTTTGGTTGCATTGAATCCCTGCTCACCCTGAAGGAGTAGTGTGTTACTCTGTTAGCCCCGCCCCCCCGGCTGAAGCCAGCCACACAGTAGATGGCATCAGTTACATGTTAACCTAGCCGCTGGCACAGCTGTTCCCTGTGTCTTGCAACAGTCACACGTGTGTGTCTGTGTGTTGCCCAACTGGTTCTGTCCATATGTAACACATGTGACTTGTTTTGTGTGTGTGTGTGTGCGTGTATATGTGTGTGTGTGTGTGCGTTTGTGTTTCTTCCCATGTGGAATATTTCTGTGGGTTTCCAAGGGAGTTCGTGTGTGGGGATGTGTGTGTGTGTGTGCAAATATGATTGTGTGTGGGTGTATGTTCCCCTCATGTGGTTTGGGTTAGCGAGGCATTTTCTTTGCTAAAAGTGTCAGTTTAATGTCTAGGCTGTCATGGCCGCTCTTTGCACCAGCCTTTCTCCTATGGAGGGAGAAGACCCTCGCATCACCTCCTCCTTATCCTGCTCCCATCCCATCCCACACATCTATTGTTTTGACCTCTACCTTTGCTCGTTAAACATCTTCCATCTCAGCCCTGCTCTCGGCCCCCTTGCACCCTCTCCTAATCCTAAATCTCATTCGGTTCACCCGATTCACCCGATTCATCCTCACGCCCTTGCCTCGCATCTGTCCCCCGCCCCGCCTTCACCGATGCATTAAATTAGCATTTACAGCATCAGCTCTCGTTGGCTCCACTCTGGCGCTGGGAACAAGAGAGCAGTTGTTGACCTTTTCCCTGTTCCTCACTCCCATCCCTTGTTATTCTCCCATCGTCCCGTGCTCTCCCTCCTCTACTGCTCTTTAATTCCCTTGCTCTCTCATCCTTCTTGCAGTCTGGACGTCCACTCTGGAAGTGTGTTGAGGCCATGAGCACTTAACATTAAACAGGATAGAAACGTCGTTAATTCAGTGTAAATTAAATCCCTCCCATAGCTCTCGGTAAACACCTCCATACAGGCTGCTTTGGATGGGTACAAGGGGACTGTCTGTCTCTTTTTCGTGAGATAAGATAAGATGAAATTTATTCATCCCAGATTCCATTTGAATTTGAAAGAGATAAGAAAGTTGGTTTTGAGCCAGGTGAAGAGTAAATTGAATGAGCACTTCATCCTGTCCTCCTCTTCTCTCCTCCTCCTCCTTCTCCCCCCACCCAATTCCTCCTCCTCCTCCTCCTCCTCCTCCTCCTCCTCCTCCTCCTCCCCACCCACTCAACCCTACCTCTCATCCTCCTCCTCCCCCAGGTGCACAGCAACAACCGTCACACCCAGGGCGTGCGCGTCTTCAACCGGGTGGCGTGCCTCTTCAAGGCCACGCTGCTGAAGGAGTGGAGCTCCCCGGCGCTGGTGCTGGCGGTGCCCCTGGAGGACCTGAAGGACCCCTCGTCGCGGCCCATCTCCCTGCCGCTGGGCGCGCAGACCGCCCAGATCCTGAGCTGCACCTTCTTCTTCGCCGACCGCTGGCTCCTCATCAGCGAGATCTCCTTCTTCTCCGGTGCGTGGAGGATGAGAGCGAACCCCCGCCTCACCTACGCCGACCATAGGAAGCTATCGGCCCTTGATAAACATGTTCGCTATATCATGTTATCTTATCTGTAGAGCGGTTCTTTGTGCAAATACAACAGCCAATGCAGGAACAGCACAAGGACTCTCTCGGTGTGGGTCCATTTGTGGTGGAGATACTGTATTTCTTGTCCTGCTCATTATGAACCATGGGGGGAATTTAATGTGTTCTGGGTTTGATTCCAGAATGTCCACTCTCTGCCTGTGGGCATCCTTGAGCACAAATCCTGACCTTTACCTGCTCCTCATTTCACTGCTGCCGAAGTTGCTTGGGAAATAAGGGTCTGCTGAATGACTTAATGGAGAAAAGTACATTTTAATGAGGCTATGACTCTACATTAAATGATCTTGACTCTCCCTTCCTCTGTCTCCCCAGAGCCGTACGGTGCCGACGCCACGGAGAAGTCTTCCTTCCCGCCCCGCCTCGCTCCTCCTCCTCCCCCATCTCCCTCAACCACGGCCCCTCCGCCCGTACTCCTCAGCTCCCACGTTCCCACGTCCGGCTACAACGCGTCCAACGCCACCACGGAACCATCTGGTGAGTTAACTGTTGACTCTTTCAATTCCTCCCTCTCCTCCTCCTCTTCTTCAACCCTCTTCCTCCTTTCTTCCATTACCTACACCTGTCCATCTTCTCCCCATCTCTTCCTCTTCATCAACCCTCTTCCTCCTTTCTTCCATTACCTACGCCTGTCCATCTTCTCCCCATCTGTTCCTCTTCTTCAACCCTCTTCCTCCTTTCTTCCATTACCTACACCTGTCCATCTTCTCCCCATCTCTTCCTCTTCATCCCTCCCTTTTCCTCTTCCTCCTCCCTCACCTCTCTTGCTATATGCACCTTTGCTTATCTCTCACCCTCTCTCTCTCGATCGCCCCTCCCTCCCCTCTCCCATGTGTCTCGAGGCGTCGGGGATCGTGGGAGGCGGGGGGGTGGAGTCTTTGTATGATGCCCCACAGACTCCATTGGCTTCCTTCCCGGACAGTGTCAGGGTCTCAAACCCAACTCAGTCAGAACTAGGAACTTTAGCAAAGTATTCACGTCTGCTACATGGTTACAATATATGCAAAAATGGAGAACATGCAAGGACAGCTTGGCCAACCACGGCAACAAAGACTGAAATTCATGACCTGGAGGGATTGAGGGAAAGGAAAATGTCCAGAGATCTCCCTCCGTCCTCATCACCATTTCTGCATTCATTGATTTATTTACTTTACTCCCTGGCCCCTTCTCGCCATCTCTCCCTCACTTTTGCCATCTGTCATTTTTGCTATTGCTCTCTCTCTTTTTCTTTCTTTCTTTCTTTCTTTCTTTCTTTCTTTCTTTCTTTCTTTCTTTCTTTCTTTCTTTCTTTCTTTCTTTCTTTCTTTCTTTCTTTCTTTCTTTCTTTCTCTCTTTCTCTCTTTCTCTCTTTCTCTCTTTCTCTCTTCCTCACTTTCTCTTTCTCCCCCCTCTTCATCCTTCGTTCCTCCAGACCCCCCCCTGACCACTGGCTTCGGGATGAACGGAACAGCTAACGGCTCCCTAGCAGGTGAGAGGAACAGAAGGGGAGGTGGGTGGGGGAGAGCTGTGTACCTCCTCCCCCCAGCAGGTTAACCAGTCCCTTAGCTCTGCGACTGACATGCAGTATATATGGAGAGAAAAGACTCTTGGCCCCGCGCCCCGCCCCTGTGTTGGAGGGGGGGGGGTTCCTGGAGATATACAGTCACGGGGAAATACCTTTACACCCCTATAGGACAGGATATTTATGTGCTGTAATAACTTTGGTTTCCTGGGGTCTCCTGCGTGTTTTTTAAGATCAAACTCTTACAAAACCACCACGCAATGGCTGGGCCCAAAGGCTTGGAATCTGGTCAAATGTGTGTGTGTGTGTGCACACATTTGGCTTTGTTTTGCTTATCGGCTTTGGTTGTCAGGCCTACCTTGGAATTCTTACCCCTATGCTGGTAGACCAAGAGAAACAGAACAAGCATAGCAACATATGCACAGGCTAACTGCATGTTGTACACCAAAGCACAGAATTCACTAAATCATTTTATTGTGTGTGTGTGTGTGTGTGTGTGTGTGTGTGTGTGTGTGTGTGTGTGTGTGTGTGTGTGTGTGTGTGTGTGTGTGTGTGTGTGTGTGTGTGTGTGTGTGTGTGGATGTGTGTGTGCTCGTGGAGGGGTATGTATGTTTACATGCATGCACGTATGTCTTGCTTGGAAGGTTACTTGTTCCTAACCTGCCGACGACATGATTAATAGTGGGCACCATCTGGTCTCAATCATTGTCATGATTTGATAATGCACCCTGACTTTCTGTGTAATCCTGTGGGGGGAGGTAAGTGCGGTGGCTGTGTTAAGAGGAATGGTTGGAGATTCTGTCGAGGCAGAACAGTGTTCCTATTGTACTGCAGGCTTTTAGAGGCTCTCTACTCAGAGCGTGTCTGCTATTTTGTACGGTTGGATAAAAGCTCATGTGACACCAAATCTGCCCAATCAGTGACTTACCAATGAGTTGGACACAATGCCAGACGACACACTGGCTTCAAAATCACACACTTTACTCTGCTGTTCACTCAAATACAACATGCTGCATGCATATAGGAGTTGGGGACTTCATGTAATATCCTTATTTCAATAGAAGTAATGTGCTGTGTGCGTCAGAGCGTGAGTCACTGTCTTGCTTTGAAAGCCGTATATAGTCTGGTATCAGTATGCATCAAGGATGTAAAGGATGTCACTTCTATAACTGACCTCACTGCTGTAACCCGGTCACTTTAATGACGATGTAACTGCCATAAAGAGCATGTTAATTCCTCTACTGGAAGATGAATATTACCAGCTGTTCGTTTGCCCTTGTATCCCCATCTTGCTATACCTCTATCCCCCTCCTACCTGTCTCTCTCCTCACCTTATGTCTTGTTTTTATCCCGCTCTTGGCTATGCCAGCTCTTGGTGTTTTTATCTCTGGATTGTTAGATGAATTGTAAGGTGACCTTGGGTGTCATGAAAGTCGCCTTGAAATAAAATGTATTATTATTAATATTATTATTACTCTGCCTGACTGTGGTTTGATGTGCATGTGAACGTACTGATACACAAAATCACTTCGATAAGCCTCATAGCATATGATTGCATTAACGGCATTTCCCTTTTGACCATTCTCTATAATCTGCTTATGTTACCTTCAGGTTCCAACTTTGCTGACATCACTCCCAGGGCGGGACTTCCCGTGGCCAAGGACGACAGAAGTAACACCGCCATTCTCATTGGCTGCCTGGTGGGCATCATCCTGCTGCTATTGGCCGTCATAGCTGTCATTCTCTGGAGGCAGTACTGGAAAAAGATATTGGGCAAGGTAGGAATGATACAGGTGCGCTAGTCTGGTGCAGGCTTGCACTCTTTCTGACAAATGTCCATTAGCGTATTTCAGCCCACTAACAGTGCAATGGTTTGGCATCCAGAGCATGACTTTGTTGTTCAACAAGCCAAGCAACAGTAACCAAATCCAGACCTGCTGGGAAGGATCCTGAATCTGCTTCTAATTGTGCGGTCCTGCGGTATAAATATCCACAACTGGACTCAAGACATTATATCTTACCCCGCGGTGGGGGAAACATGTTTGGTCCGCATTAAGCATTCCTGTCCGCTCCCCCGTGTGTCCAGGCCCATGGCAGCCTGTCCAGTGATGACTTGCGCGTTCATCTGTCAGTGCCCTCCGACCACGTGGTCATCAACAACACACACAGCTACTCCAGCCGCTACCAGCGCATACACACCTTCCCCGAGGAGCGGGAGCGGGAGGGCGAGGGCGAGTACCAGGAGCCCACCGCCCTGCTGCGACCCAGGAACCACCGGGACCGAGACAGCACCGGTGAGCACACACACACACACACACACACACACACACACACACACACACACACACACACACACACACACACACACACACACACACACACACACACACACACACACACACACACACACACACACACACACACACACACGGTTAGACATACACGTGCTCACACATGAGTATAGACATATACGTACACACTTGAGTATAAACACACACGTACACACGTATGAGCATAGACACACACAGTTAAACTCATGAGGATAAACACACATACCCTTAGGCATAGACACACACGCAAACACTCATATATTGGATGGACACGTGTACATTGGGGCGGACCCGCACACTCACATCCACATGTATACGGTACTTTGAGGGTGCCTATAATTATAAGGTAGTGTTGGTTTATTGTAATTATTTCTAGCTCTGAAGACGTCTATTTGATTGACAGGAACTCTTCAGTCCGGCATTATAATAATATAATAAATGTGGTAGTACATACTTTCAAAAAGGGGCAAAGCCATGTCAATCAGGAAGAAATTTGTGAAGAAAGTACAAGAAATTCTCCTTTTGAAACAGCCATTGTGTGGCAGTTTGTCCTTGAACGTTTTCGTCTGTGCGATCCGAGATACCCTGCAGGGGTTTTATCAAATCAAACGGCAAACGCATTCCTAGACACCAAAGAAAGGGGGAAACTAAAGTCAGGTTTGAGCGGAAAAAGGGGACTCCGGGCACGGCCGCCTGCAACACACTGTTTTGATAGAGCAGCAAACAAATACCAAATGGACCCAGACAGGCTGCCATGGAGCGACAGCCTCTGGGAAGATGTGCAGCGCAGAGGGGCACAATAGGCCCTTTGTTCTCCGACTCAGACAGGAGACGGAGGGAATAGAAAAGCATGGAGGCTCAGTAGAGGGCGGGGAGGCATTGCTGCTGTTGCTCTGCGTTACAGGGGGTTGGCATGCTGTCTTAACTTGTGTGTGTGTGTGTGTGTGTGGTTTAAAGTAACAAGCGTCCATAACCTGTTATTTCATCCTGAGTCGTCCTCGTCATTGTTTGGTCGTAGCCTGTGTTGTGTTTATGTTGCTTGCTGTGATCTGAGTGTCGTCGATTCGCTAACTGAGAAGCCAGTCGTTGTAGCGCTGTGTCCTTGCCTTGTGTCATACTTGTGTTGTGCGTTGTGTGGTGTGCGCCGACGTGCGTGTGCTGCTTGCCGCTGCACCGTGCGCTCTGTGTGCCTTGCCTCGGTGTGCCAACGTGTTTGTGTGTGTGTTTGTTTGTGTGCTATGCGTGTGCCTTGTTCCGTGTGTCCACCCAGCCTTGCTGTTAAACAACCCAGCCTATCACCTGCTCCTGTCAGATCAGAGCGACGCCGCACGGCCCCTGGCCGTCCCGGGCCACTCTCCGGCTCAGGAGAAGAGCCTCAATGTGCCCCAGGGTAAGAGACCCCCGACCTGGGGGGGCCCCCCACTACATACCCCAGGGCAGCGGTGGTGCTATTAACAGCTCTCAGGGGCACTCAACACAACGCCGGCTTTGCTCTTGAAGACCCGACTGCACATCAAACTGCATGCGTTTGACTTTCACCTCGACTCTCTTGAAACCCGTATTTACTTGCTTACTTACTCATTAATTTAACTTCTAACCCACTCTGTCAATTACTAACGCACTTACTGATTCACAGACTCACTCGCTTACCCATTTCCTGGTTCATTTAGCGCTGAAGGTTGCTCCAACCGTGTCTCTAATCAAGAGAAGAAAGGGTGTTAGGATTTCTATCTTCTTAAACAAGCTATAAAAAAGGACCGCTCGTCCTCTTTTCATCTCCTCCATTACGTCCTCCTCAAGTCCGCCCTCCCTGACCCCCATCCCCCCCCCCCACCCTCTTTCCCCTCCCACAGCGTGTGCCATGGACCGGGACGACCTGGAGAAGGGCTTCCCCCCAGCCCAAGAGGAGCCCCCCCCATACCCGGGCTCCCCCCCCTACCCCTCCCTGTCTCCCCCCGTGTCTCCGCCGCAGCCCCCCAGCGTGCCCCACTACGCCGAGGCGGACATCGTCAACCTGCAGGGTGTCAGTGGCAACAACACATACGCGGTGCCCGCCCTGGCCTCGCCGGGCCCCGGGGCCGACGGCGGGCCCCTGCCCGAGCTGCCCCGCCAGTGCCTCGTCTTCAAGGAGAAGCTCGGCGAGGGACAGTTTGGAGAGGTAGGGAGGAGCAGGAGAAGAGTATGTGTGCGCGTGTATGAAGCCCAACACACACCGGCGCCGAAGCGGCTTGTCAAAAAGAACGCCCCCATTATTTTGGACGTACTAGTACTAGTACCACCACACCGGCGGCAGCTAGACGCACGCCAGCGCTCGGTGGCGCGCTGCCCCGCTAGGCTTCACGCCACTATTCTATTCCCTAGCATCGCCGCCCCTGAAAATGCACTTTTTTAAAGCTGTTTGGTACATCCCGGCTTGATACAAGGTCCTGCACATATGGAAATTGATGATGCACTAGATTAACAATTCCACAATGCAAAAAGAATGAGCAATGACGTGAAGTGTGTAAAGTGACTGAACCTTAAACAAAGTGCCCGACAGTACATAAAGTAACTATGAATTAATGTGAGTATCATTGTAAGCACAAACAGAGGATCATGGGCTGCAGGGCCATATATGTCGTCATAAAACAACTGGTATAACGTTATGGTAGCCTATACCGACTATGTTTGTTGATCTGCTTCTTTCAAACATATCACAACGGTGCTGCAGCGCACCGCTTCCTATTGGTGCTAGGGCCGGCAAATGACGGGCGTGAAATGCGCACCGCAGAGCTTTGGCGCCGGTGTGTGGCCGGCTTCAGTGTATGTGTTCTTATGCACAGATAAGCTGATATTAACTTGCTCAAGGCAATTAAGAAACGATCGTACTTTATTAATTCCAGATGAGAAATTCAGGACCATAGCACAATAGAATAAGAGAAACAATAAATCTACAAAATTATACAGAAATTGGACAATTAAGACAACTACTTAACTCATCAATTTCAATGTAAATCCAACTGTGTTACTATTGTACTCCAACGTCTTATGGTCGGTTTTCTCATTCTGCTACCCGTTGTAGGTGCACCTGTGTGAAATCGAGAGCCCTCAAGATCTGCCCAACCTGGAGTTCCCCTTCAACGTGAGGAAAGGGCGCCCTCTCCTGGTCGCCGTGAAGATACTGCGCCCCGATGCATCCAAGAACGCCAGGTCTGTAGCATACTGATAGATTTGTATTTCTATTGCTATTAAGCTATAAAGACAAATTTTTCTATGTTTACCAGTGATTTGTTTTTCCTTTGTTTTTGTTTTCTTATGATTGAGCTGTCCTCTGTTCTGAATAGTTTATCTCCTTTAGTTCCTCTGGTATATGTCTCAGTCTGCCTTCCTTTACATTAATTGAGGCTCTCTCTCTCGCTCTCGCTCTTTCCCCCCCTCAGGAACGACTTCCTGAAGGAGGTGAAGATCTTGTCGCGGCTGAAGGATCCCAACATCATCAGTCTGCTGGGCGTGTGTGTGAGCAGCGACCCACTCTGCATGGTCACAGAGTACATGGAGTCAGGGGACCTCAACCAGTACCTGTCCCAGCGTGCCCTGCTCGACAAGTCCGGGCCCTCGCACAACGCCCCCACCATCAGGTAACATCTTGAACTCACCGATGGTCATCTCATCAGCAGGCACACACATACAACAACATGTTAATGTGTGTGAGCGTGACTATGAGTTTAAAAAAAAAAAAAGTTTTCAAAAGAAAAATATATAGAAAGTGCAGATTAGCTGGATACATATCTGTACATTCTTTTAGGCAAAATTTCACAGTTCTCAGTTACAAAGTGTTTTTTCAGAGATATAAATACATCATGTTTTCAAACTCTGTTTGAATAATCAGAATTTATATTGACCAAAATAATCATGATTATAATTTTTCCATAATCGAGCAGCCCTAGTGTGTGTGTGTGTTAAGGTATCTGGGTTTAGGTCTGTATCTCTACGTCACTCTGTCTGTATCTCTCTCTCTCTCTCTCTCTCTCTCTCTCTCTCTCTCTCTCTCTCTCTCCCTGTCTCTCTCTCTCTCTCTCTCTCTCTCTCTCTCTCTCTCTCTCTCTCTCTCTCTCTCCCTGTCTCTCTCTCTCTCTCTCTCTCTCTCTCTCTCTCTCTCTCTCTCTCTCTCTCTCTCTCTCTCTCTCTCTCTCTCTCTCTCTCTCTCTCTCTCTCTCTCTCTCCCTGTCTCTCTCTCTCTCTCTCTCTCTCTCTCTCTCTCTCTCTCTCTCTCTCTCTCTCTCTCTCTCTCTCTCTCTCTCTCTCTCTCTCTCTCTCTCTCTCTCTCTCAGCTACCCGGCCCTCATCGCCATGGCGGGCCAGATCGCGTCGGGGATGAAGTTTCTGGCGTCGCTGAACTTCGTCCACCGGGACCTGGCCACCCGGAACTGTCTGGTGGGCGGCGAGAAGGGCGAGGGCGGGGACGAGCGTGGCGGGGAGCGCCCCATCAAGATCGCAGACTTTGGGATGAGCAGGAACCTGTACGCCGGGGACTACTACCGCATCCAGGGCCGCGCGGTGCTGCCCATCCGCTGGATGGCCTGGGAGTGCATACTCATGGTGTGTGTGTGCGTGTGTGTGTGCGTGTGTGCGTGTGTGTGTGTGCGTGTGTGCGTGTGTGTGTGTGTGTGTCGCATATTTTGAGCCTTGGTGAGGGTTGGGGTTGACATATGAAGAGAATGTGGATAAGTACGTTTTATATGCATGTTTACATGTATGTCAAATAAGGTTTAGCATTGTATAAAGTTGAACTAGCTGTTAAAGGCATTTTTGTGAACGTCTTTTATAAGGCTTTTGCATGAGACAAGAGGGGCGAGGAGTACGCCCCTCTTTTCAAAGAGTGGTAGGTTTGTTGTGGTCTCTCAGGTTGTGCATCGCTTTGATTCAGAACCCCTCAGAACCAAAGCTAGCTGTCAATCACTGTGCTATGTGTTCGGGCTCACAATAGAGAAATGTAATTGGACTTAACACATGTCAGTTTAACACCAGCATGTACCATAACTACCGGTACCTTATGCAGCCGCGTACCGGAAGTTAGCACAGATGCATCTTTTTCATATACAGCAGATATATGAAAAATAGAATAACTGACTATGTCATAGCTGATGATGTGAAAATGCATACAAATGGATTTGAGTCCACTTGAATAGACATGAGGGGGTTGATGATGATGATGATGATGATGATGACGCTGATGTGCTCTCAGGGGAAGTTCACGACAGCCAGCGACGTGTGGGCGTTCGGCGTGACGCTGTGGGAGATGCTGAGCGTGTGCCAGGAGCAGCCGTACTCCAACTTAACGGACGAGCAGGTGATCGACAACGCTGGGGAGTTCTTCAGGAACCACGGCAGACAGGTACGTACGCACACACACCCCGAGACCGCAAACAACATGGAGGTGGCGTCTGCGACGTAACCCGTTGGTTCACACACCACCGTTCGGCGGGGGATAGGTACATTCTAAGGAGCTCGCCAGGCTTTATATAGTGCAATATAGTGTTGAACTTGAAAATGTACGTATTACGTACATTTTTTTATTGAATGCAATCAGATTTCTTCCCGTTGACTTAGAACAGTGGAGAGTCATCCTGCATCCACCCCCGCAAACCCTGTGTTAGTCTCTTCCGCCTGACCCTCCCAACAGGCATGTCATGTGGGGCCACTTGAGACACACACACACACACACACACCTCCACCCTGGAGGCCCAGGGGAGAGGTTGTAGCTGGGGTATACTGCCCATTTCCCCCAGAGGGTGCCAGTGAGCACATTAGCGCTGAAACCAGGTGGAGAAGCAAGGCTTAAAAAGCTGGCTTCAAGACTCTAACGGAGCACTCAGGGTTCTCGTGTGGAGACACCGTTCCTTGAGGGGGAGACAAACAGGAATACCTGTGGGGCGTGATTTCATCCAGGGAGACACCAGTGGGACGTGATTCCGAAGAGGAGTTCAGTTTGATGAAAGCACACACATCACTATCGCACGCAAACAGACCACTGATTCGGAACTTGGAAAAACACTTCCAGATTTGGAACATCCCGAGGACTATCCACATCTGCTACCACCAGATGATCTACCTACCATTGAGACCTCTACAACAAGTCGTACAGAAGTTGAATGCAGCATAAAGAGATTGAACATTTTCAGATGTTAAGCAGCTGAAATACTCACGATCCGAAGGGACGATAAAGTACATTGTGCTACTAGTAGGCATGATATGGTCCTGCCTGGTCCCCACCAAATGGCTACGGGCATTCATAACCTGTCTGCACAAGAGAGTGCTGTAGTCACTTGCTGAAAACTACAAAGGACTTAGCATAATCGCAACAGCCTTAAAAGTTGTATCAGGCATTGTCACTGACAGGTTCAGAGAAACATATGAGCAAGTTGTTCTATCTACGCAGTTTGGATTCAGGGCAAACTGATCAACAAAGGTGCAATATTCATCTTATGTCAGATACTGTAAACATTGAGGCAATCAAGAACCTCAATTTTCACAGCCTTTATCGAGAGATGCCTTATTCCGCTGCTTTGACATTCGACTCGGATGTCCACACCAGATTGCTATACTATGTGCAATGTACACTGGTACAAAGGCAAGCCTTAAGGGGACTACTAGTTTCTTTGAAACTCTAGTCGGGGGCCGCTAAGGTGCCTTGGATCTCCTCCCATCTTAAACATATATATGGACTTTGTAGTAAGAGTAGCCCGAAGTGAAACATTGAAAGGATTTCCCGACTCTGGCTTTACAGTGAACTTCGATGTGCGAGGGGTACGAGGGTGTTTTGAACAAAAGAATGCTCCTAGTCAGAGTGACGGAAGAAAAAATATTGACCCAAAATTACAAGTCAAAGGTGACCTGGAGTTTCAAGATCTCTAACGAACAGCTGCGCTATATAACTGACACCCTCCCAATGCGTGACTTTTGCTACTACCTACAACATCTTAAGTATGGAGGTCATGTATGTAGACCGGATAATAGCCAACTACAGAAACAGGTTGTATTTTACCTGAGGACGCCAAGAAAGATTTGGACTTGGATAGAGAGGCTCCTGGACATGGATGTTCAGCAGGCCAGGAGAAAGGCGATGAAGAGAACACAGTTCCTGCAACTGCTGGACCCCAGGTTCAAGCAGGGCTGCTCCAAGGCCACTACTGCGGCTAGCGGGAAAATATAAAGATGATGACGACATGCAGTTTGGTCTTTAGTAGTCCAGTTAATGTCTAATGTTACAATACCGATGCCCGGAAGCATCTATTCGATAGTCATCTCTGCTGCACCTGGGAGATGTTTGTGCATCTCACAGTTGCAAAGCATCATTTTCAGCTCCTGTCAAATTGGTACTTGGCATGAAATTAGTTACCATGACTACTCGTCCTATTTTTTCCTCATCAAAGAGGGTTGGAAATCATCTCGTTTTGTTAAATCACTGGCTATTACATCCTGCCTGTTCTAAAATCTCTCTCTCTCTCCCTCTCTCTCTCTCTTTCTCTCTTCCTCTCTCTCTCCCTCTCCCTCTCTCTCTCTCTCTCTCTCTCTCTCTCTCTCTCTGTCACTCTCTCTCTCTCTCTCCCTCTCCCTCTCTCTCTCCCTCTCCCTCTCCCTCTCCCTCTCTCTCCCTCTCCAGGTGTATCTGAACAAGCCGGCCGTGTGTCCCCAGGGTCTCTACGAGCTCATGTTGAGCTGCTGGAACAGAGACTGCAAGCTGCGCCCCTCGTTCACCCACATCCACTCCTTCCTCACCGAGGACGCCATGAACATGGTGTGATTGGACGACGCAATGCGCAAAAGACATATAAATACGGAAAAGAGAGGCATGGCCTAGTTAAGCCTTTTTCTTTGCTACAGCTGGCGGGTGGCAGTAGGTGTGTGTGTGTGGTGGCAGGAGATTCAGGCGGAGTACATCCTGTTTGTACTCTCCTCTGCGTCTGGGGCGGACGGGGCTTTGACACCGCTGGATCGGTTTTCATGTCCGGGAAATGGCCTCCACTCCATAACCCCCCCCCCTCTTCTTTATTAGTGTTTCGTTGCTAATACACGTTACACGTGTGTGGTGGTGGTGACCGTGTTGTTGGTGGTGGGAGCAACTAACTGGGAGATGAGCTTTAGCTGGGCTTGTGTGTGACTAATGCTGAACGCTGCTGTAGGTTTCATATCACGTATTATGGCAGAGGCTGCGGGGAAGTAGCTCCCAGCCTAGACTCTTATTTGTTAGGTTGAGTACCAGATTAACCTTGTCGTAGATATACCCGCCGAACCGCTCTGCTTTTAAAATGTTTTGGTTGGTGAAGGGTGGCTGCCGCTGTAGACCTGGGTATTGAACCTGATCACAAAGACAGACAGACAGACAGACAGACAGACAGACAGACAGACAGACAGACACTTTATGATGCTCTCGTAAAAAAATGCCCTGACATGTTTCTGTCTTGATATCTACATTTATCTACTTCCTAAGTAAATCAGTGTATTATATGCCCTGTCCAGTATGAAGCACTGTCCACTGTCCGGACAGAGAAGGCTCTAGAGCGACCTCCTTAATACAGTGTAGGGCATGTTTCCACACACAAGGACTAAGACGGCTCTTTAAAGCCACATTGATTTGGTATCCTTTAGCCAATAGCCCTTTACTCTATACAGAGTGCTATAGGACTCTCATTCTACCCACTGCTTTAACTGCACCCAAAAATGGCAGTCGGTCAAACTATCGGAACATCAATGTAGCAGTATAGCAGACACAGTTCCCTTGTAGGATTATGGGAAACTCTTAACCACAGCCCCGTCCCCGTCTCTGTCAAAGCACACAAACATGGAAAGGATATATCTCCGTCGAGCCATATGGACTAGAGAAACTAAAACGAGCAGAACGACGAATACTACTTGCAAACATGAGATTGTCACATCAGACAACAGGAGAAGGGCTTCACGATGGAGGAAGACAATGCTGCCCCCTACCGGACACGACAGAACATATTCAGACTGTTGCCCGGACGAATGCGTGTTATCGTCTCTGTTATCTGTCTGTGACCCAGAAACGGGGATAAATGTAAAATTCCAAAATACCAGCTGCACTTTAGATCCTGTATCTCTGGCCAAGATGAGTATGTTTCATCATTATTGGTTGTATATGTCCAGTCTATCTGTCAATATGAATGGTAACTCACCCATGCCTTCATTTTAGAATCTTTGCAATGGGTGAACATAATGCATTGTAAATGTATTTTAACCATTTCAGCCTTTGGTTGTTTTCAAACTATCTATACTGAGGTTTTACCACCCCAAATGGATGTAAAAAACATATTTTGGAAAGTGGGATTGCACCATTTATACTATTTTGGGAGGATAAGATATGGTCTGTGTTGAGACTGATTCATTCATATTGTATCTTTAATCACAAACACATGTTTTTTAACTAAACTGGGCTCATGTAAGATAATATGTCATTGATCACAAACACATTTTAGTTTAATTTTACTCGCCTCATTAAAACAATAGAGAGAACGTTTTGAATGTTTTATGAGTAGAATGGTACTCTGCTATGAATGAACCAAATGTTGACACATTACCTGACTGTGGTGACATCATCTATGGCTGTACAATAGCCATCTAACTAAACATGGCAGTAAAGATTGAGATTATCAGCTGAATCCTGTTTACTTACTTAGTGTGAATGGTTGGGCCATTTGAATACAGTATCTGATACACTGTAGCTCATCTGAGCCTATAAATGTTTTTATATTTACTGTATGAAACTCCTCGCTGTTTGCGATTTTGTCCTTTCTCTCCAAAGCTGAATTCTAATGGGTGTGTACATATTTTTAGGACAGAATTATTTCCTTCATTAATATATGAAAATGTTTCTGTTTACTTTGGGGTCTTTGTAGGAAAGCTTGCAACCTTAATGCCGTTTTAATTAATTGTTTTGTCTATTTTTGTAGATGTTTAATAAATATTTTCCAATAAATTAAATCCTTGTATTACAAATCACAATTGAATGCTCACAAATGTAACAGACACAACTAGGATCAGCGATGACATCATACTGTAAGCCTATATATTTGGTTGGTTATATTCAACTAGCTACAAAATAGCAGGTATTGCAGTAATAAGACTACGATACTTAAACACTGCATACAGCAATCCAGACGTGATAAACGATGGTAATAGGATCCACATAGAATACACCCGGAAAATTCTCCTGGCCTGCCCACAGCAACAGACTGCTGCGATGGAGACACGACAGCATTATGGCGCACACCAATCCAACGAAGGGGTAAAGGGGTTGGCCTAGAGACGTTACCGAACACACTCCTTAAATCGCCGCAGGCTACTCCATGAAAATAAGGAACGGGTTTACAGTATGCTGTTTGGTCTAAGGCACGACAATCGACAACAATGAAGTTGTATTCGTGTACAGGGAGAATACTTCCAGAGGTTTTCACGGTGATCTGATAGGGATAAATCGGCCAACGGGGCGGAGAGGGGACCCCCGTTCAAAGCCAAAGTGGCCAAGCAACATTTAATTCTAAATTCCTTTCCTGGAAACAAAAAATGGAAGAAAGTAAGAAGAATATAACCATTGAACATTCTAAAAACATGACACGAGCAAATAAAAAAAGAATGTAACAACGTTAAGAGAGCGGAGCAGTTGATTGGTCCGCACGGGCAGATGCCCGATGAGGCGCCGCCCCTCCCCGGCTGGACGGCCTCCAGACTTATAAATTCATTGTCTCTCACTCCACTCTCCTCGAGGTGTAACAGACACGTTTGCTCCTGCTCAACTAAAACTTCGCTTTCAGGATGAGGGAAATCGTCCACCTTCAAGCAGGCCAGTGCGGTAACCAGATTGGCGCAAAGGTAAGAACCGAGAAAGAGTTATTTTTTTTATATCCACAGTTTTATGATGTTTTAAGACGTAAGGGTTCTGTATATACGTTGGTAAGTAGGCCTGTATGTCTGATACTAAGTATTTATTTCCGATCGTTTAAACTTGAATTATGCAGTCTGGTGGCAATCCACTGCGGTATTATATTTGCTGTAGATAAATGTGCTCTACGTATATCAGGGTTTGGTTAATTCTTCGCCTCGACGAGGACGATTTAACAGATTCCAAGACAATGTCTGAAAAATAAAACCGGCCTGTTCTTCACGGCCCTTCAAGGCGTGCACCACTACTCTGGCGCCTTTGTCTTGAACTGATCCGACCGATGGACCGACCGTGTCAGTAAACTCGGTTATATTAACGTGGTTATGTGTCCTCTTATGAATTCCTGTTCGATATCGCACTTCGGCCGACTATAATTCTGCAGAATAAAGCATAGCGACTTCTGTGAGTGCGTGGGCGCAAAGAGGAAGCGGGAGTTGGGTGGGGCTTGGAGCCTTTTCTCTTTCAAAATGGCCCGTTGCACCACAGCGCGTAATGACATGTGATCTTCAATGTAAAAGCATTTGATAGCATTAGCGCCCATTCTCGCATCGGAGCTTCTTAAAATCTAGGCTTTTCTACAGGAATCCGCACACAATATCCCACGCCCATCCACCAACTTGTATTAACCTTGCAGTCAAAATGAATTGGGCGGTAATTCCGCTCAATTAATAAATTATAAAAAACTTAATGTCCGCTTAATTTTTTCAATGGACAGTCTACGACCGACTAGAGCCGACACCCAGCACACACCGAGATCAATTTTAACACATGCGTGTTCCAGGCGCACATCGATTTTTTATGTCCTATAGAACAGCCTGTCTTTCTAATCGATCTTTCCCATCCCCCTTAACCATATGAAGGGAGGCTGTGTCTTGAGGGCGATACGAAACAGCTGATGCGCAGTGGTGATGTCACTGGTCCCTGACATGACTTAATTTGCAATTTCTTGGCAGGGGAGCGGCTACATATATTAATATGTCCCACTGAAGCTAATCCACTAATTATCTAAAAAATGATTAACCAGGACTATGACAAGCCAGTGCAGTAGCTGTTGCACTAAAAAAAAAAACCACTTCATTGTCCCCTGGTCTTTGTCCTGTATGGTAATGGGAGTACAGTGCATGAATCAGGAGAGCTATGGGTTCGGTCTACTTGTATGCAGGGATGCGGCATTACATGGTTTGTGATTGACAGACTTGCTGAAGAGTTGCATTGTATTAAATTAGGGTCAGGGTGTGGCATGTCCCCATTCTTTCACTGTGGTTATCATCAGCCCCTTCCTGATGGCTATCTGTCTTGTGTGTCAATGGCCTATGGTCCTTCTGCCCATCGCCCCGTCCGCCCTTCTCACTCTTTTCTACAGATGTCTTGGAGCTTTTGTCTCCATATGATTGGGGTCAATAGGTCTTTTTTTGCTTAATATGTTTTTGATATGAAAATGTCCCTATTTGAATCAGATTTACTTAAATCTCTAACGCTGAGCTGTATAAAAAATCTGCCTGCTTATCCAGATTACAGCAAATCCTCGCTTCCAGCTGCTCTTTGTGGAAAACCAGGGGAAGGCATTCGGGCAGGGGGGGGGTGAAGGGAAAAGGAGCACACGTACTGGTTAAAATGGCCGCCTTCATTGAAGGTTTGGCCCGCCTTCTCGAAGGAGCAAATCGTATTAACAGCCAACCTACAGTCCCAAGACACCCAGACAGTGTTTTTTAAAGAGTCTACTGCATCATGATTATGGAACCAAAGACAATCGGCCTCTTCAGTGTTGCATGACTGCCGGCTACAAATACAAGTCTTTCAGTTGGCCCTGAAGAAGAGGCGGGTTCTCTATAGCTCCTTTGTGCGTCCCTTTGTGTCTGAAAGACGCATTATGATCAGGACATTTGAACTGCATAATGGAAAACCAGAAATGCACTCTTTTTAAAGGGTGAATAACCTGGGGGTTTCAAAGACAACACAGCAGTGATTCTCATTTGAACCAAAATATGTGAACCCACCATGCAGTTTTCCCCTGGTCATGTCCTGCCGCCAGTGAAACCACAAGGCCTGTGCAGATGCCTTCAGAATTACTAATGGTTATGGAATATTCTCCACGTTTCTTTCCAGTTTTGGGAGGTGATCAGTGATGAGCACGGAATCGACCCCACAGGAAGCTACAATGGGGACAGCGACCTGCAGCTGGACAGAATCAGCGTTTACTACAATGAGGCCTCCGGTAGGTTGCCCGCATTGATCCCAATTTGTCTGCGTGGTTAACATGTGCATAGTGCACTTAAGTTTACTTAAATTTCAAATGTACTACTTTAAATAAATGTAATGCAGGAAGTGCTGTTTCTGAACATGCCTCTCATTCCCGCTATCTCTCTAGGAGGTAAATATGTGCCCAGGGCCATCCTTGTGGACTTGGAGCCTGGCACTATGGACTCTGTGAGGTCCGGACCCTTCGGCCAGATCTTCAGGCCCGACAACTTTGTTTTCGGTATGTTTTGGATGAATGCGAATTCTTCCCTGCAGTTTGATCGTGACTGTGACCAACCATCACGGAACATTTCGATTAACAATGGAATGACCCTCCTGATAACCTTCCTCCTTCAGGCCAGAGCGGGGCGGGTAACAACTGGGCCAAGGGCCACTACACAGAGGGAGCCGAGCTGGTGGACTCGGTCCTGGATGTGGTGAGGAAGGAGGCAGAGAGCTGCGACTGCCTGCAGGGCTTCCAGCTCACCCACTCCCTCGGTGGAGGAACCGGTTCCGGCATGGGCACCCTGCTCATCAGCAAGATCCGCGAGGAGTTCCCCGACCGCATCATGAACACCTTCAGTGTTGTTCCATCGCCAAAGGTAGGTCTGCTTACATCTGGTGGAGCATTGGCCTCGTAGGAGTGAGTAAGGCACTGAGGTTCTCCCTGTTGGTCCCCAGGTATCAGACACAGTCGTTGAGCCCTACAACGCCACCCTGTCGGTCCACCAGCTGGTAGAGAACACAGACGAGACGTTCTGTATCGACAACGAAGCCCTCTACGACATCTGCTTCCGCACGCTCAAGCTGACCACGCCCACCTACGGCGACCTGAACCACCTGGTCTCAGCCACCATGAGCGGCGTCACCACGTGCCTCCGCTTCCCCGGCCAGCTCAACGCTGACCTCCGCAAGCTGGCCGTCAACATGGTGCCTTTCCCCCGTCTCCACTTCTTCATGCCGGGCTTCGCCCCCCTCACCAGCAGGGGCAGCCAGCAGTACCGTGCCCTCACCGTGCCTGAGCTCACCCAGCAGGTGTTCGACGCCAAGAACATGATGGCGGCGTGCGACCCCCGCCACGGGCGCTACCTGACGGTGGCCGCCGTGTTCCGCGGACGCATGTCCATGAAGGAGGTGGACGAGCAGATGCTCAACGTGCAGAACAAGAACAGCAGCTACTTCGTGGAATGGATCCCCAACAACGTGAAGACGGCCGTGTGCGACATCCCACCCCGTGGCCTCAAGATGGCCGTAACCTTCATCGGCAACAGCACCGCCATCCAGGAGCTGTTCAAGCGCATCTCCGAGCAGTTCACTGCCATGTTCCGCCGCAAGGCCTTCCTCCATTGGTACACCGGCGAGGGCATGGACGAGATGGAGTTCACGGAGGCGGAGAGCAACATGAACGACCTGGTGTCCGAGTACCAGCAGTACCAGGACGCCACCGCCGACGAGGAGGGCGAGTTCGACGAGGAGGCCGAAGAGGACGGCTGAGCACGGAGAGCCAAGCAGAGGAAGGAGGTGTCAAGTGTCCCGCCATCATAAGTAGAATAAATAATTCAGTGAATTGTTGTTGAAAAGGAAATTGTTATAGCCCATTAGATATCCTTTGCAATTGACTGCAAATACATTTGGCAAAAAATAATGGTTTCTCTTTTTTTTCTTGCACTGTAAACCGGAGAGCTCTATTTGCCTGTCAAAGAAGGGTACAGTGAAGCATTCCACCACTGGAGTATATGGCTCGTGCATCAATGAGGTAGTTAATATGTTGGTTAGAAGGATGCCATGTTTAACATTTACATGTCATTGGTATGGCAATGTCGTCTACAGTTACCAGTTCTACCAGTGTCCTGTCTGATCACCAACCCCTTGCCAAGTCCCCTATTGTATGTGGCAAGCATATATAATTAAGTTTAAAGTACATGATTTATGACATCTCGGAAAGAATCATTTGTAAGTGCAACTTGGGGGTCCTAAAGGCTTAATGTGTAAGTGTTTAATGAGGCCAAAATAAAATACTTTTTAAGTTTAACTTATTACATTTTCCATGTGTATATATTCTTTGACATGCTGATAATGGGCGACGGCCAAACCACTTACTGTGGTAAGTTGACCCAGAAAAAGTGACGCAAATCTTATCATCAAAAGGTTATGCGTCTGCTCGAGTGTAATAAAGGGGAGTGTCGTGCTTCTAGTTGAGCAAGATCAGTCAAGCCAAAAATGGCTGGAGGATTTGGGTTTACGCTTTTTCTCCAGAATCTTGGATTGTCTAAGGCTCCCTGTGTCCGGGCAGTTTGTTCCTCTTAAATACCTGTGTATCCCATAGATACCCGATCACGTACCTTTAGAAATATGAAGTGTTCGTACAACCTAGTTCGGATCTGTAAGAAAGCTATCCTAAAAGGCACGTTTAAACAACACGCAGCGACACAGCAATGGTGTGTGCTTCACACTCCTGCATAACTTTCCCCCTGCTTCATGTGGTCAGCTAGGTATTCAAACACACTTTAATATTTAAGTCGTATTTGGGCCTGCTATTATCAGTCATCACCTTTCCTCTAGTTTGAAATCGAACTTGATCGCTGAGCTGTGACGTACAGCTCGAATGACTGCTCTAGAGTCTGAAGATTCAGTCAACACGTATGCTGCAGGCGCAACCCTGAGGGTGCATCGGACTCCATTTCGCGTCTCACAATGTTGCTCAGTGGATCATTACACAATCCTGGTATGTAACGTTAATATATTTACATAATCGAGCATTGGGATAAACAGATTCTGCGATGACAAATCCTGACTATGGAACATGGTCTAGAATAATAAACAGTACTGATCATCTCAGTGTGTAAAGTACATGTAGCTGCGCAATTTTGCGCATCATTACAGCAGGGAAGGAAGCTGGTCTGCCTGGCCTCGTGGCGGGAAGTTAGGTAGACAGACAGCCAATCACAACGAGAAGGCTACACATAAGCAATAGATATTGAGCAATGTGGTTTATGAAAGGAATGTGGTTCCTTGGCCTTCTGATTAAATTGACGGGTACTGATTTTGCGTCACTAGGTCACATGAAATGGAAGCTATTGAAAGAAAATATGAATATTCCACCCAATATTAATAGATTATAGAATATGCCCTAAAACGCCCTAGCGACTCGGTTTATCTTTGTATTTTAATTTCCGATGTTACCATTTTTATCTATTAAAAAAAAAAGTATTAAATAATGGAGAATGGCCTATCACCTGAACGAAACCATTGATATATAAAACTGAGTGAAGAAACCGAGGTTTATAGTTTATCACTTCTGACTTGGATTGTCAGTGGTCCCGTTCTAAACATGTTTGCATGTATGAAGAGTCCACTTGATAGAGCTCGAATTGATTTACCAAGTGCACACAGCTGTGTTTTACTGTAATTAAGAGTTGTTCACTTGTTCTGCTACCCATCTGCTCTAGAAAACATACTTCAACTTTGAGCCACAAAGCCAGCACTTGTTTTACAAAGGTAATAGTATGCAGAATATATTCAATCAAACTGCACATGCGCAGCAACGCATCCCAGTAGAAGTCTAGTCAAAATTATATTATTGTGCAATTCTTTATAACTTTACAACCCTTACGTGAAAGTTTGAGGCCCTTAATGCCCTGGGTCACTATAAAGCACCTCAATAAGGTATATCTATCTATCTATCTATATCAACTATATCTGTGAGATATACACAACCTTATATCCACAATTTACATAGGCTTATTGTGGCATGTGAAATGCCCATTTTATTCATTCAATTAATACTTAACAGCACTTTTTATGAGGATGTGGAACACATCTCTTACAATAAATCAATTGTACTAATCAAGAACAAATATCACCAAAACGTCTCCCAGGCAATAAATCATACTTTATTGTCTATTAACCATTTATTTTTCATACTCATAACATTTGAGTAGTTATAAAATCTAGCATACAAGACGTAAACACAACTTTTGCTAAATCACAACATTGGCAACTTAACATCAACACAGACATCCATACAGGTCATTTACTGTAAAGGGTGTTAAGTCTTGAAAAGGTTGAGGTTTCAGAATAGATTTGGCTTTGATCTACAGCCACGGTCATGCTGTTTGTTTGATTCCCAGACAAACGTTGATTCAAAGGGTGAATATAAGATCATGTGGATGGAGGTTGGGTGGAGTGGTTTTAATTCAACCTGTTCAGGCACTTGGAGAAATGCATAGGCTTGGAAACTTTGGAATTGGTGTACAAAAATGAAAAGAATATAACAATCTATGATATCAAACTGTCAGTAAACACAATGACCTACTCTAGATATATCCTTGATCCATTATCCACATACTACTGATATTTCCTGCCTAAGTATAGTGATAGATTTAACAGTTTAAACTTAGCAATAAAGGGATAGATTGCATTGTTTTACAGGCGTCAAATCTATAGCGGGTTAGATCAAATAGTTCCTTAACATGCGTTCACCACCCATTTCCATTACCTATCACAAGCGATGTTATCGCTAAAAGCAAATAAACCTACGCTGGTTTTCACCACAAACACATTCTTTCCCTTCAAACTTGAACGTAAATAAACCCTCAGTTTCAATTATGGCTTGTATGAGTTTTGGATCTGTAGTTAATAAGCAAGGCACTACACACTCCGACGTGTAATAAATTGAGACATAGCACGTCCCAAACCTAGTGGGTAATATAGATTAATGGTTTAAAAAAATGTAACAGTAGAGAAAGAAAAACGTGTTAAATATATGTATATATATATAGATGTCTGATGCGTGACCAGCTATGCCTAAATTAAGGCAAATCCAGTCAGTTTAAGTTTGAGTAATAATATACAACTGATAAAACGTGCACTAACACTAAACAAAATTAAAATGGCCCCATCTTCTGTACGCAACCCTGATTTCTGTGAAACAAAGTGTCATAACAAAGTAGAAAAATAGAGTGGAAGAGTAAAAATGTCATTTAAATACGAATGTTTCCCACAGCAGAGTGTACTCCATCTGATCCGAGTCCGTTCGCAGCAGAGGACGTTACCATAGCAACAACGAACCAGTGCAGGGTATGAATGCAGCTGAACTTGAACAGAATATATTTCATGATGGGAAAAAATCAAAACAATCATACAATAAAAACTAATTCACATGCTTGTTATACACTACGGAGGCACCGCGGGGGTGCTCACGGAGAAGAGAGACGGACGCATGCAGACAGAGAGGGCCGTGACCTCGCAGCCGCGTCCGCGTAACAGCGTTGGAAGGCACTGAGGGACTCCCATTGCTCCTGGCTCCTAGCGCTTACGGATGGGCCCTCCAGTGACCTGGGAGGGAGACCAGCAGTGAGCACGGATAGAACACTGCATTACAGGACGTCTCCTTTGTAAATATCTTGTCCGGTTTAAGACTTAATATAAAGCATGTTTTTGTTTTCCCCACCATTCAGTCTTATAGAGCACTCATAGAACGGAGAAAAGTACAAACAATATCTAAATGCTTATGTCTATATTCATGTCATCTACAGGCCTGAAATCGGATACATAAAAAACAAGTCCAATGTCCATGTCTCTAGAACAATAATAACCCCCCCACACACACACACACACACCTACCTGTGAAATGTTGACGCCAGTGAGCTTCTCAACGGTGGCGGGCAGGCGGGTCATGATGTCAAGCACCTCTCCCGTTAGCTTGGCCGCGCCCACCTCTCCGTTGCCGCTGGAGATCATGGTGATCTTATGGGCGGCGGCCAGCGGCCTGGCGATCTCCTCTGCCATCTGGGGGGAGGAGAGACGGTCGTGAAGCCCTCCACAGCCGATGCAATGCCACACATTACCCGCAATAATAAGCACGCTCAACGCGTTTTATGAGGATTACAATTTCTGGTGCAAACCGGTTTTATATACAGGTTGGTTTTTTTCAAGCCCTAGTTGTTGGCAAGTCTGTCTAATGAATGATACGGTCTGTATCAGTATAATTACGGTATCTAAAGCATAGTCATGTCTGTCTGGTATATAAACGGCTGAGTCTTGTGAATGTCAGAGGTCTGAGAAGTGGACGGACCAGGGGCAGCTTCTCCAGCAGCATGTCCACCATGGCCCCCTCCTTGTACTGGGTGAAGGCCTCCGCCTTCTTGGTCATCTGCTCAGCCTCCGCCCGACCCTTCGCCTCCAGGGCAAACGCCTCCGCCTCGCCCTTCATCTGGACAGCCACAGACACACGGGAGTGCACATTAGGACTGATTACATAGCCTCGGTGAGTGTGAGCGGCGCCCACAGACACGGGTAGCATGAGGGCTTTGAGTGAGGAAGTGAGAGAAGAAAACCTGTGTTATTCTCAAGCTTGGAAATGTTCACCAAAAGCTACCGCACAACAGAAAGAACAAGACAAAGACGCTGTAAAATGTCGATAAAACTGGGTCAAATTAGCAGGAAGGGGGGCCTTGAGAGTCAAAGGCTTTATTGATTTGACTAAATCTGCATAGACTAAATGCATGCAGGAGGCCATCTTGTAGATGCTGGAACCGCATGACTGGTTCTTAACAGAAAACAGTGGAGAGAAGTGAGGGATGGGTAGTATAAGGGGAGGGCAAGGAGCAGGGATTGAGTGGAGGAAGACAGGAAGAGAGGGAAGAATTATGCAGCACTCACCCTGATGGATTCAGCCTCAGCCTCGGCCTCCATGATCAGCTGCAGACTGGGAGGAGAGAGACGGGAGTGAGCTTTTATAACGTCCACCACTTATACTTATAACAGCCTGCTCCTACGTCACTGCCCTGAGGGTTCTGTTCCTAGCAAAAATCTCCTGACTCTTCTACCCTAGTGTTCTCTCAATAGAAGAGCTTTGTTTGGGTCGACACATAAATGTACGATGTTCTTCCAAAGGAGTACGAGTAACCCGACTGAAGCCCAGGTGGTTGTGAACACTGAGGCCGCTCACCGGTTGGCCTCGGCCAGCTTCTCCAGGCGGTATCTCTCGGCGTCGGCGGGCTTCTTGACGGTGGCCTCTAGCTCCATCTCGCGGCGGGTGATCTCCTGCTCCTGCAGCAGGATCTGCTGCGAGCGCTCCACCACCTTCACCTGCATCTTCTCCTCCTCGATGCGCTGCTTGGTCTTGGCCACCTGTGGTGGCGTGGTGGGGGGGAAGGCGCAGGGTCAGTCTCAGAAGACATAGTTTCTACCCGTTTTTCCTGCCCACTTTAGGCGCTACTTTTGGCCTAGGAACTTCACTGCGCGATAATAAATAAATTCTCGTTGCCATGTCAAAAGAGTGTTATAATTAACATTTCTATGGGTTTATGGTTATTCTTAAATACAGTATTCCCCCATCTCAGTCTTAAAACAGAATTGTTTTGTATGTTTCTTCAAGTGTTTGACCCTTAATAACCCGTGACCCACTTTATCCCCAGCCCCGGACGCACGTACCTGAAGCTGATAAGCCATCTCTGACTCAGCCTTCTTGGTGTTGACCTCCACATCATAAGCGGCCTTCTTCAGCTCATAGTCTCTCTGGGCCTTGGCCATCTCGATCTCGTTCTTGTACTGGGCAGACACCTTCTCCTGCATGGCGTGGGCCTCCTGCACATGGAGAGACACAGGGCGTCAGTGGAATGAGGAAATAAGGCAATATCCTATTTCTACTGTTAGATCAATTGTAAATATCCCCAATTGTCATTCCGTACGCATAAAAAATGTAAAGTTGAAGAGCAGAAACAAGTGAACCAAATATGGAAAGGGGATAAACATCTTACCCTGATGACAGCATCGCGTTTGTACTGAGCCTCTCCAATCCTGGCATCCTTCTGCACCTGCGCTGTCCTGGCTTTACCCAGGGAGTGGAGGTAGTCCTGGGAGGGGAGACAAAGCACGGAGTCAGTGGTAGACCACACACCAGGGAGGAAGGCTTCTAGGAGCCTATCCACAGACAGACATACTCCAACCCGCCCATTTCCTGAGGTTATGAAGCATTTATAAATGTCCGAGACAGAGATAGAGTGGCTACCGGATAACAATAGAGCACTGCGATTTAAAATGAATTGCTCCTCAGAACCTTCACTATGTGACCCTGGTCGTACCTGGTCGTCGTGGACGTCTTTGAGCGTGTAGCTGACCACCCCGATGCCCATGTTGACCAGGTCGGAGGAGGCCACCTTGAACACCTGCTCTGAGAACTTCTTCCGGTCCTGGTAGATCTCCTACACCAGGGACAACGCATCAGAGCATCAGACAGTGATCATGTAACCGTGACAGCTAGGTGTCCTTCAGAGTTAACCCCACTCCCTTCAGGACGCTGGAGTGGAGGCGTTTGTGTTGAGATGATTTGATTTATCGTTTGTGTTTGTTTTTGGTTCCAGCCGTGATCAGAACACCCACCTCAACCGTCAGGTGGGCGATGATGGCTCTCTGGTGCCCCTCCAGCGTCTCCAGGGCGATGTTGGCGATCTCACCCTCAGACTTGCCCATGAACATCTGGCAGGCCGTGGCCAGCATCTCCTTGTTCTGACCTTGGATCTTCACCTGACAGTGGAGAGAAATCATGTGATTAGTGATCATTATTGATCTAAGGTATTTACAAAAGATGACATAAGAGCTGGTGACAGAAGCCGTAGGATTGGGTTGTACATTCTAATACAGTTCATATAAAACAAGATTTCGATTGGAGACCCAAAATGGAATCCAAAATTGAAATTGACATGAATTAAAAAAAAGACATGCTGTGTACCTGAGCGATGCCGGTGACAGAGATGGGGACACCATGGCGAGTGTAGACCTTGTCACTCTTCACATTCAGGGTCAGGGTGTTCAGGGTGATCCTAAGGAGATGGAAAGGACGACAACAGTGTTATTCACAAGGAACATTGAAAGCAGCAAAAACCTTTCAACTGTGTTGAGGTATGTATTAATCGCTTAACAGCAAGATATGGAATCGCCTCATTCTGTTTCTTAGTGAAAAGGTAGTCAAAGGTAATAATTTGAGTTAACTGATAGCCCCGCCCTTGTCATGTGTTTGGATATACTGTTGTTTGTGATGGATTAAAGAGAAAAATAACGGGAGAGCTTGCAGGATTAACCACTCAAACACAAAATGGGCGCAGGATATCAGGGAAGGACTGTGGTTTTTTTTGGACGTCCTCCGTTAGCCCACAAATAAAGTATTGATTTTTGATGTCTATTTGGAAGAAACAGACCGGAAACTGCCCCTTGCTTTGCAAACTACTATAACTACCATCAGTCCACAGTACCAAAGCAAGCCAAAACATAAATAGCAAACAAAGGGGGAATTAGGGAAATGCTTTACTACCTCTGGATCTGCTGAATGCAGGGGAGGACAAACACTCGGCCTCCGGCAATCATTAAAGGTGGAGAACGACCAAAGCCTGGACAGAGTTAAGAAAAACAGAGGAAATCAAATCATCAACAATGCAAAACAAACGCTAGTAAAGACGCATTAGTGAATTCAACACTAATATAACAACTCAAAACTAAACATAGTTTTCAAACAAATTCATCAATAGGATCACTTTGGGATTTTTAGACCCTAGTTCCATAATTTTGTCTGTTTCCCTCTCAAAGGGGCTTGTTTTGGACTCTGACCAGCTCAGAGTGTCCCTACAGAGAAATACATCTAGAGGGTTTACCTTTTGCTTGATGCGGTCTGTTATTGTCCTAATCAAGTCTCTCCCATGGAGCTGAAAGATGGCCTATTGTCATAACAATCCAAACTCTCCTCAACCCAAATCGACAACACTGAGCTATGCTTTCTGTAGACAAACAACAAACTCTTGCCAGCGTTACTTTTTCTCACTCACATTACCAAAGTAGTCGTTTTGCAAAAACTCAACACTGGCGAGCGAGTATAGACCTTGAGCTAGGCTTGGTTAGGCACAATGATCAGCAGACCGGATTAAGCAAAGGTAAATAACAAAGTTGAACTTTTCAATAGAGATCCTTTCCATAATGGGTAGGGTTATCAATCTGTTACAATCAGTTGCGAAAACAAGCACTTCAGAGGACATGCATTTACAATGTACGGTTGCCCCATAGGGCACAACACATTCCTTTTCTAGCAGCTGCATTGGCTGACCTGCCCAATATTGAGCGGAAACTCAAAATGAGCAAATTTCAGATTTTTTTGTCTGCAATAGTCACTTAGACCCAAATTATAGAAAAAAATCAGCCAGGTTAAGAATCCCTATCCTATAAATGTGTGACATTTTACCACCAGGTGTGAGTAGGATTAGCTATAACAAACTGTTTCGAAACCTGCCTTTTCCTGTGTTTTAGTGACATCATAAGTGGGAGTTTCCCCCTAGATGTATGATGGATAGATAAGCAGTATTTGCTACAGACCACTGGGTAGGCTGGTAGCCTGATCTATCCAGCATACATCTAGTCGGACACGCCCACTTGTGATTTCACTATAACACAGGAAAAGACCGATTTTCAAACGGATTGTAATGGCTAATCACACTCACCCTTTTAAACACGAGCCGAAAAGTATGTAATGGGCCATTCCATGTTGGAAAGACCAGCGTCAGTAATTCTAATGTTGCACTTAGGGATCGAACGATTATCGGCCGGGCCGATATTCGGCATTTTTACGCATATCGGGGTCTGCCTTTTTTTTTTTGATCCGACGGCCGATAAGGTTATTTTGGCTCTGATGCAGCCGCGCCTCTCTATCTGCTGTCACTACGCTGTCTCCAGCATTGTCCCAGCCACAGCACTATTTGATTGGTTACATGCTCTGGTTACATGCAGAGCCACGACGGGTAACAGCCAATCAGCAGTGAAAGCTGTGCATGCACAGTGCTCACACACACACACGTTGGAGAAGAGAAAAAGTTTTGTCTGGTTTTGAGGTAAGTTAAGGCAGCAGACTCTCGCGAAATTGTAATAAACATCCCAGTCCTCTACAACTCACAACTACTAGTAACATTACTGTGAGCCCATTAACGTTATCAAAACATAAGCGGCAGCTCTGCTCGCTCACAGTCCGTTAATCACTCGCAACAATGTTGCTGATAATATCGATATGGTAATAGTCTGTGATAGTAGAAGTCTGTGTGTGAGGGAGAGATTTAAAAACCTAATAAACTCAATTCAGTCCGGTTTTGCAGGGAAGCACATTAAGCGGTGGTTATACTTCTACAACTGCGTAATGCGCTAACCAACTGCGTAACCACGGAGCCCCTCGAGCCCTAGGCTTTGAGGAGGCTGATTAGTATGAAGGTATTATTGTAGCAAAAGTCTTTAGCACCTGTAACTGCAGAATTTGAATGCGTACACTAAGTCACAGTAATTTTGAAGTCGTATATATTTATTTTGCATGTGTACTCTAAAGTCACAAATGTGTAACAGTAAATTTGTAGTCGTAAATATTTTTTCTACCATTGTAAACACAAAATAGGGTCTACGAGTACGCAAATCTGTGTTACAGGTGCACAAATCCTTTTGCTACAATCATTGCAGCGCAGTTGGTGCAAAACACATTCTCGCACCCGTGTTTCATAATCTGAGAACATGCCCAAAATGTGTGCATTCGTAAACCCAAATTTGATCTAATGCATCAGAAGTTGCACATCTGTGAAAAATTTCCTCAATAAAATGATAAAAAACGCTATGTTGATTCAGCATTTTAATGAGCGAGCACAAGTCCATCGTTACAACTGCTCCAATCTGCTCCTGCAAGTCTCAGCTGTGGGTTTTTTTGCAGGTAGTTTTGCAACACGTCTAGGTGGTAAATGTGTAGCAAAAGTATTCGCATCCGTAGATGCCAGAGTGTCCGTGGGTGGGACAAAATAGTTCCGCCCATAATTTCCTAATCCACTGAAAGTCGCCGGCAGGGATGCATTTCTCAAATTACACTGGGAGCCACCGTGTGCCAGCCATGGACCTACAAAGATCGCAGCATACTCTTTGCGCGGGATACGTCCCTTTCTGGAGAAGTGAAGAGGGCGTCCTACTGAACGGAGGTGGGTATCCTACATTGTGTTAAATGAAATTACTTAGTTCAAGTGAATTCCCCCCAAAGTATTGCATTAACATGCCGCAAACGTGCTCAATGGACAAGCATGAGTACCACTAGCCTATCCATCTGGTGATCGCGTAGCAAATTGTCATTTTACCGGTTCAAACCAGCGCTTAAAACATTCTCAAATCATTTGGGCGATTCAAACTATTCTTTAATCTTTTTTTGGGCAACTTCACACAGGCGGCGCAGCATCCAAGACATTTCTTAACTTATGTTATGGCGACCATTAAAATACATTGAAAGACATTTGCAGCATGTTAATGCAATACTGTGCAAGTGAAGATGCTGTAGGCTATTTAGTAGGGCTGTAACGATACACCAACTCATGATTCGGTTTGTATCACAATTTTTGACCCACGTTTTGATACATCCCACGATTTTTTTGAATTTAAAAAGCAGTTTATTTAAACAACACTTATATAACAATTAACTTAATGCACCATTTAATAACAAACAATTTGGAACACTGAACAGATTTCAAAGAATACTATTAAAGTATAGCAAAATGAATGAATAAATAATCAAAGATTGCGGTTGGAGGATGCTTGCAGGTAGGCAAAAACTCTCAACTAGTTTTGTGGTTTAGGCTTACGTGTTTGGAAATATTGATGTCAAATAAATACTAGTAATTTGAATAGTTTGGTAGCACTAACCTAGCCTGGCACCGTCGACCTACCTACTTCCGCTCAATTTTCATTTCACTTCAGTACTAGGTCTGGGTCTGCTTTATATTAATGCGTTCCATGGAAACCAGATTTCTGGCGGTCCAATCAGCAAACAGAGGGAGTGGCTGAGAATGATGACGTCTAGGTTTCGCGCCAGTTTCAGTTGTAGTCAGAGGAAGACAATGGAGAAGGATACGAGAGAAGCTATTCGGTCTGTTGTGGGATCGATGCCGAAAATCGAACAATTAAAGCCGGAGCAAGAACAAGCTTTGCAGAGTTTTGTTGGTGGCCATGATGTTGTGGCGCTTCTCCCCACCGGGTTCGGGAAAAGTTTGATTTTCCAGCTGGCTCAGTTAGTGGTGAAGGAGCCGGTCCCGTCGCATGACACACGTCACGACCAAACGCTATGCGATTGGTTATGGCAGATCCAGAGTGGCACTGGGCAGATCCAATCATTTTAAAACTTCTACAGACACCCGCCTCCAAGTGAGTGAACGTTTGTCAATTGAGCAGTTCCAGACCTTCTGTAAGAATGAAATGAAGTACGATGGTCTGGTAGGACCAGGCTAGCACTAACCCGCGTTCTCGCTAGAAAAAACGGTGCCGGTCAAAGTGACCTGCATAGGTTTTGTTTTCCGTCAAATCTCCTATTATCGCTATGGAGCTTAAATAATGACAAAATCAGGCCGTATAGAATGCAACATGTTTAATAGCCTTACTATCAAATAGATGGGAAAAAACATGGACGTCTGATTCCCAATAACGAGGCATAGTGTTACGAGTAGCGTATGTGTGTGTGCGAGAATGGCAGTGTGCGTTTGTGTGAGTGGTCAGCGAGTAAGTGGACGAGCAAGGAGAGCGAGCGGTAGCGTGTGTGTCAGGTGAAGAAACGAACGAGTCCGGTAGAATAAAGTACATATCCTGTCAATAATCGGTGGCCGCTTAATTCCGACCTATAAGCAGACCAACTGCCGGTCAAAGCACACAAAACACTAGAGACAGGGGTCACACAGGCTATTTTTGCGCGCTTGGACCACTCTGGATAAATGTGGTTCATATCGCATATGAGGACTTCGCAGGCTGTGGAGAAATGCAATCCTCCGTGCCCACGGAGAGCTGTCATCACAGTGAGGGCACCTCGTCGCAGACTTACGGCATCGATAAGAGGAGCGGTGTTAGAAAGGTTGTGTCGTGCTTCTGCCATCTGGCACCACGAGACAGGTTCGTGGCTTTGAGTGTCGCGATTTTGGTTTCGATACGCGTATCGTTACAGCCCTACTATTTAGTGTTTTTAAACGGTTTAATCACTTGAAACAAGGTTGCTGATAATATTGATAGGGAAACAGTCAGTGATAAAACTAAGAAGAGTGTTTGTGTTTGAGACAGAGTAAAATTCAGTTAGTTTTATTACAGGGAAGCACGATGAGGGGATGGCTAGAGAATAGAGTGTGTGTGTGTGTGTGTGTGTGTGTGTGTGTGTGTGTGTGTGTGTGTGTGTGTGTGTGTGTGTGTGTGTGTGTGTGTGTGTGTGTGTGTGTGCTACATGAGGAACTGACAGCAAAGCACCGTCTGTGTGAGCTATTTATTTAAATTTTCAGTTTACTTCATAAGAACAATCTGCAGTTTTTGTTTTTGTTTGAACCTAAAAGAAAGATAAATAAAAGATTAACATTTCAGTTCAAGAAAATTTTAGGGAGACATTTATTTGTCTAAATTGTGTTATGTTGTAAATCTGATAAGCTGTTGTGTTTATTAAACATATGCTCAAAGGCTTTCAAATGAAGTTAAGTATTGGAGTTAGTATTGTTAAAAAATTTGACACCAATATTATCCCTTTTTCTGTAAATTAATATCGGCTCCAAATATCGGTTATCGGCCCCCTTGACTACTAATAATCAGTATCGGCTCTGAAAAAACCATATCGGTCTATCTCTAGTTGCACCATAAACAAACCCCAGAAGCGCAGTATCAGTGCAAGACCCGTGACACAGAAAGTGACGATTGGTTTGTGGTGTACAAAATGTCACGTGGATAATTGTTGGTTAAGTTACTCAATCCGACCTAAACTTTCTTTGATTTGATAATCACATGACAACACTTTCGACACATTACAGTCCAATTCTTTATTAAAAAAACCTCATGTCTTACCGGAGACCACCATGGCTTCATTTGGACCACAGGTGTAGAACATCTTGAAGGTCGTCTAGGGTTAAAATAAAGAAACATTAATATTCGCCAAAATAGGCCTGTAGTAAACAATATATATGTATAATAACAATTATAAAATATGATGTGTATCGTGTGATTGTAAATGTTGATGAAAGACATTAATATATTTATCATTGAGTACTTCACTCTAATTATAAATTGTAACGTTATTTCATGATCAGCATCATGTTTAAATAAAGATAGACCGAGTATAGGAGGACAGAGGCCTTCTCTCCATGACCTCAAACTAAACACCAAGACATCTGGACATGTTTATATATATTAATGAAGCGGTCAGGGGAGGAGGACATATGCGTTTGTCAATCATCTGACTCGAAATGGATTAGCTGGCGAGCTAATGTTCATCACGGCCCACATATCCTTCAACCAGCATCAACACACACCTCGACCTAACGCTAGAAAGCTCGGTTTACTAACACACATCAGGCTGACTAACAAAGTCGAGATCCTATATGTCCTAACTAACATTTTCAGCGGTATACTACGAGAATTACTAATATATGCAGTTAAACGTTACAATAAGATTGATTCAATCGGCAACAAGCTAACTGGCTAACTAAGCTACGCTTAATGGGACAAGTAACAAACGAACACACCCAGTTTTACTGCTGTTTCTGCTACTAGCATTTAAACCAAGCAAACAGCATTTTGCAAAACTTACCTCAGTTGTATGTCTTAATAAAAGAAGGTGTGCGTGAATGCAATATCCTTTGATTGATATCGAACCAGAGACCTATTTCAGCGATCTACACTTCACGAATCACTGGAATGGCAACAATGCGACGCCACGGACTGTGCCGACATCCGCCTCAAACAGCGGCGCGTCTGTCTCCATCTGGTGGTGGGTATCGGTACTGCACCAGCACAGCTCGTGTTGTATTTTGAATATTTTCCTGCTGTCGATATTCCTTTCTCTCTTGTATTATTTTCTTCAATTGATTAAAACTATAGGCCGACAAAAGCTGGTCTGTTCATATAAAATGATGAAACATTCAATACAGGCTAAGGATATTTCACCATCTTCATGGCCAACCATATTGTTTCTTATCAATTCATTAACAAGTTATATCCGCATCACAACAACAACAATAACAACAATAAAATGAATAATAAATGGTTATTGGTGTTCGGGTCGACTAACGTCACACAAAACATTCGTTTTTGAAATTGTATGTAGCTCTCCCATGCCAACTTTTTTGGGAACACGGCAACGCCATAGGCCTATATGTTTTATATGGTTGTGCATGGTAGATATTTACATTGGCAACATTCAGCCACCAGTTACCTCATGTTTAAATACAATTCAATGCATATTATAATTCCTGTGACTTCAGTACAAATGTAGTGGGCGTTTACCAGGTCGATGACGGCCTGTCACGTCAGTCGAGCTGAAGGCGGGATCCCTCTCTCCAGGAAGTGATCATTGTTTATTTCTTTGCAAGGCATGCGAGGGACCAGATCACAAAAGGTACCATTTACCCCTCTATTATCAAATCAGAAGACTTAAACACAAGTTACCTATATGGCACACAATAAATATAGAGAGTCTTGATTCGTGATGTTGTCAACTTCGTAACGAATGGGACTATAAATGTATAATGGAAGCAGCAGAATTGTATAGACTTCCTTGAACTACTTTCAAAATACGAATCATCCCATTGTATGTGTGTTGATCAAATGTATCACTCCTATGGCCTCACGACAGGGTTTTCGTCAAATATTTGTGACTAGGATTTAATTTTACTTGACACGATGGATCCCTACGTTGTGGGATATAATAATCATATTTAAAGGAGCTTTTATTTTGGCATTTTCCTTGCACCTCAGTCTGAAGTGATGCGGCTCAGCATGTTTAGCGCCTAAAGTTTAACGTTAATGAGAATGTACAAATCAAGTGCAAGACAGTAGTACAACTTTTATGTACATCAATAGACAGAAAAGCATACAAATCATTAGCTAGATTGTCTTAAACTAGAAAGGATGGTTGGTCTTGATTGCCCCAGCTAAATTTCTAAAGAATCTTTGATGATCATCGATCCAATAATATCTAACCACCTAGCTACAATGGACGATCAATTTTTTCATATATAGCGTAGGTTGTCATCTCCGGTGTAAAGAATGGATGCAACCCAGATGATATGCGACTCAATCTTGGAGTCAGACGAGGACGAAGAGAATGCCGATGCAAGAGCAGAGGCTGGGCCACTGGCGACCCTTCGTGTTTTTAAGAATGAACATATACCTGAGAGAGGTGAGTGACATTAAATCATCTATATGTAAACATGCTGTAGGCCTATGTATCGAAGGTGATGAAAAGTAACTATGTATTTCTGTTTTGTCTGTTTTGTTTTCCAACCGGACAGTGCTACCTTTATATTTGGGAGAAAATGTGCTTGGCCGTGACCCCAGCAGTTGCACCTTGCCCCTTCATGCCCAGTCGGTATCTAAGCAGCACACTGCCGTTTCCATATCCGTGTTTCCTGCCAGTTCTCGGCGTATTTGTGCTTCTGTAGAGGCGCTAGTGTGGGACATGGGAAGCATGAATGGGACTCGGAAGGGCCGCTTAAAATTGACTCCACACGTCCGCTATGCTCTGAGTGATGGGGACAATCTGATGTTGGCGGACATCCCATGCCAGTACTCCAGCTGTGTGGACCCAGAGAGTCTTGTGAACAGAGGCTCTGCGGTGGCCATAGAGTCTCAAGTCACCAGAGAAGATGTCGAGGTACATACAAATGGACATGCTGAGGAACCGACCAGGGCGTCGTTTGATGAACGTGGAGAGATGATGGAGGCCCCGGCCAGGACCAAAGTCCTGTCCTTTGAGCAGACCCCCAACCAGCCAGAGGATAGCCTGGTGCCACTGTCGGACTCGGACGAAGAGCGAGGGGGAAAGGACAGATGGAGGAAGACACTTGGTTTGTGGAAGAGAAAATGCATGTCTAAAAAGTCTCATGAGAACTATTCCCTTTATTATTCTGCATTAGTTGATTATACACACGATTCATTTGAATTTGAAATATAATTCATAGAGTAGCCTAAAATGTAATTTATGTCACTATCTTTCTGAGGGTATTATGTGGTTTTCTTTTATAATACAATGGATTTAATGACTCGTAATACATGATATTGATCTCTTTGCTTTGCCTTCATTTCAGTGTCTGGATCTGACTCTCCTGTAACCAGTCCTATCTTCCTGAGCCCTACAAACAAAATCATCCCAGAAAGGTATTATTTCACATTTTCTAGGACATATGTTCCTATATTTCTCATATACATTGCAGTGCATTACATATGCTGTACAATGCAGTGCTTCCCCTACATGCCTCCAGAAGGGTAATCCAGCGCCACAGCTGGATGATAGCACCATTGCATCAGCAACACCAAATTGGTTTTTATTTTAAATTTAGAAATTATGTTGGGACACCAAATATAATTTGTTGCAACGTGCACTTCATAGGCTGTTCACGTGCACATCAGCACTGCGTACATGCATATCAGCACTGGGCACGCGCACATCAACATAGTTCACCTCAGCATTTCTGATGGAGAAAATGGTAGGCAAAACACTGCAGTGCATTGCATGCACTGTAAAGACTGTTGATTGACTTTCTACATGTGGTAAACATGTTATTCTTTAACTCTTTTGACAGCGAAGACGAGAGTCCCATCACACCTTCTTTGTCTTCCAAACATCATCCTACACGATGTGTCAGTACCGACAATGACGAGCAAGACTTTGGTGCTTGGCAGCAGCGACTGAAGAACCAAAAAGCGGCAAAGTTTAACGCCATTGACGGCAAGGAAGAGGAGGGAGAAGTATCACCTGAAGGGACCGAGCCAGAGAAGAGTGAAGGAGGTGCACCGGAGAGCCTGGAGAACAGTGTCAGCACCTGGGCAGAAAGTGGGTTAGACCAGCCCGGGCCAGCGCCCCCCTCAGAACTCATTCAAGTGCTGAACATGGACAGTGACACCGATGTGGAGGGAGAGGAGGAAAGCTCGGTGTCAGTAGGTCCTGGGAGCCCAAACCGAACACAACCAGCTCCAACTCCACCTACGGCTAATGCACCCTCTAGCCAGTTGGGCCAGTTCATCATGGACAGTGACACGGATGTCGACGATGAAGACGATGGCGTTGATTCCTCGAGGGCGACAACGGCCGGTGAAGCAAACACCACAGAGTCCCCCGCTGAGGCTCCGGTCGCACAGCAGACGGACAGCGACACAGACGTGGAAGGCCATGATAATGATGATAATGATGAAGATGATGATGAGCCAGACGGGGTAAGCAAGGCGACACACGCGTCGCCTCAGAGTGAAAACACGCCGGTGTCGTGGGCCGGATCCACAGAGCCGCCAGACTTCCACCTGGGGAGCGACACGGATGTGGAGGAGGAGGAGGAGGAGGAGGAGGAGGAGGGCGATGCCGCCGTCCCAAAGAGCACGCCTGCTACGGTAGAAGCAGAGTCCCGTGGAGTTGTGTTTGCTTCCGCTGCCCCGCCGAACTTCGACTCGGGCAGCGACACGGACGACGATTTCCTCCTCCGCGAGGTAAATAGCGCCCCCTCGAGCGAGGCTGCCCCCCCAACACCGGCCCCCGCTGCGGACCCCAGCGCTCACCTGGACATCCTGTCGGACAGCGATACCGATGTGGAGGAGGACTCCCCTCTGATCCCATCCGCCGTCGCCTCGGCGGTAAATGCCGGGCCGAAGTCATCGGCCCCCCCGTCCTCATCCGGTCCTATTTCCCAGGCCGCAGCCCTGGGGCCCGACTCTGACGCGGATACGGACGTGGAGGAGATCCGCAGCAGCCCCGGGGCGGTGGACGTCCGCACGGAACCGGCTGACAGCAGGATGGACAGTGACACGGACCTGGAGGAGGAGGGCGGAGAAGGGGGGACGGAGGGAGGCCCGGTGTCGTGTTCCTCTGACGTGAAGGACCAGGGGCACAGAGCCTCCTTACAGCGCTGTTCAACTCCGATGCAACTGTCAGGTAGGATCCGACTAGAAAAGGCAATCGGTTGGAAACATCTGGTGAGGTCGGTCACTCTTCAACCAGCTGTTTGAACACTGGTCTGGCAATGACCGGTTGGTTATAATAGTTCACAGAGCTTCTGTATAAAAGCAGTATTTCGCTGCCAACATCAATCAAAATATATATTTTTCATATAAAAAGGCGTAGGGCTAAATACAGATGAAATATAGGCTATGTGAATAGCTTATCATTAATAATAAATAGTTGATTTATGGTGGCTATATTCAAATAGAATACAGATATAGGTCACCGATAATTGGCATGGAATACTGCAGTCATTATTCATCAAGAGCAGAGTACAGAACATAATAACTAGTACAATCTAATTGTGCAATATAGGGTCCAGCTGCTCACCTCTAATCTGACGGTTTTACAATGCAGGGGGTTAGAAGTTAAAGATGGTAGTTCTGTGTCACAACAATCACCAGTACATATGTTGTAGAAAGCATACAAGTCTGATGCTCGCAAGCCTCTTGAGTCTTACTGGTGTCTACTTCAAGTTTTATTACATCCATTCATTATTCTCTCAATTCATAATTTGATGCATTTAAAAATTAACACAATACACCATTGAATAATTCCTACCTATTTGTCAACAATCTTGGTTAAGTTCATGCTTAAAACTCATTTTATAATGAAATATCATTGCTAATTATTATTTAAAATTATTATTTATTGGTTTTAGGACTAGCTGTCGCAGAGATGGAAACTCAGGAATACCTCTGTCCCTCAATAGATCCTTTCAAATGTAAGTAAGGATTCAACATATTTCTGAAAGTATCTTCATTTCAAATCTTTAATATAATATATTAGGTGACTGTGTCTAAAATCTTCTTCTTCTTCTTATTATTATTATTATTATCCTTCGCCAGGCCCCAGGGTTCCAGCCCTCAGACCCATGGTGTCATTGTCCTGCTCAGACAGCCAGGGGGAAGACGACTTTGTTGTGGCCGAGACCCAGTCCTTCATAGTGGCCGAGCGGGACCAGCAATCCAGTCCCTCGAGGAACTACACCCTGGATGAAACCCAGCCCTTCATCCCACAGGGCACATCCAGGGATGAGGATGGTTTGTCTGACAGCCTCCACCTGCAAGCCAAGGATCAAGCTTTAGCTATAGAGAGCACCCAAGCCTTTATCCTCCCAGATGTGAACCTGGAGGCTACCCAAGATTACGCGACCCCTCCCTCTCTGGACAGGAGCTCCATGGAGCTGAACTCAGAGCTGGAGGCCACCCAGAGCTACCTAGGGAGTGCGGGGTCCAACGGTCGCTCCCCTGGCTCCGGGATCAAGCGTCCGTTGGATATCGCACTGGAGGCGACGCAGGCGTTCATCCCGGAGTCTCTCAGCGATGTGGATGCTGTAGAGGTGAAAGAAGTGGGCACAATGGATATTGCTTCCGCCGAAACTCAGCTGATGGACTTCCCCTCTGGATACACGCTTGCCATGGCCGAGACCCAACCGATGTGTGAACTGCAGGAAGACGACGGGGAAGAAGTACAGGGGGAGGAAGCTCGAGCGGTATCGTTGGGGACCAACTCTCTCTCCTCGGCTGAAACACAGCCGATGGCTACGTCCGGAGATGAGGATGAGGATTCTGTTCCAGCTCCACGCAAAAGAAGAGCCCGGAGGCTCGTTGAAGAGGAGGACACGCAGGTTATGACCGGTTCGGGGCCTACTGCAGCCGGAACCCAGCCTGTTTCTTCCACAAGTAGTGATGAGAGTAAGGAAGAAGAGGACGAACGCCCGGTCCTCAAACAAATACGATCAAGGAACCAAAGAAGGCTACACGGTGAAACCAGCACGCGTGCTACCGCTGCAGGTCCAGCACCAGAAGCAGACTCTGACACAGCTCAGCAAGCGACAGGACGGCCTAGGAGAGGGAGAGGCCGAAAGCCTGGAGCTGCAACCAGTAGAGGAGGGAGAGAGGAGGAGGAGGAGGAGGAGGAGGAGGAGGAGGAGGAGGAGAAGGAGCAAGAGCCTCAGCCTCAGCCTCCAGAATCTCTGAGGAGCATGGGATCAAAGGGAATAGCCTCTTCCTCCACCAGAGGAGGAACAGGGGATGTCATGCCAGAGGAGGGGAGGGGAGAGGAGGAGGAGACGGAGGCTGATCAGGTGAGGCAGGGCGGGAGGAGGACAACTAGACAACCACGGGAAAATGCAAGAGGAAAGAAAGAAAGGCTTGAGAGGGAAAGCAAAGAGCAAGCAGAAAATGAGAGGATGCTACAGGAGCAGGAAGAACAAGTGAAGATGGAGCAAGCTTTGAGGGAAGAAGAGGAGAAGCAGAGGATGGAGAGGGACCAAAGGGAGAAGGAAGAACAGGAGAGACTGGAGCGGGACAGAGAGGAGAGGGAGAGATTGGAGGTGGAGGAAAAAGAAAGACTAGAGAGGGAAAGAAAGGAACAAGAAGAAAAAGAGAGATTGGAACGAATACAAAGGGAAAAGGAAGAACAAGAAAGACTGCAGCATGAAAAGAAAGAAAGGGAGGAGAGAGAGAGATTAGAGATGGAAGAAAAAGAACGAGTAGAGCGGAAACAAAAGGCCCGAGAAGAAAAAGAGAGATTGGAAAAGGAAGAACACGATAAACTGGAGCGTGAAAAGAAAGAAATGGAAGAGAGATTGGAGAAGGAAGAGCAAGAGAGACTGGAATGTGAAAAGAAAGAAAGAGAAGAGAGATTGGAGAAGGAAAAGCAAGAGAGAATAGAGAACCAACGAAAGGAGCGAGAAAAAAAAGCGAGATTGGAACAAATACAAAAGGAAGAAGAAGAAAGATCGGAGCAGGAAAGAAAAGAGCAAGAGGAGAGGGCGAGAGAAGAACAAGAGAGATTGGAGAAAGAAAGAAGAGAACTGGAAGAAACAGCAAGGTTGGAACGTGAAGAGAAGGAACTCAGAGAGAAGGAGAGATTACAACTAGAAGAAAAGGAGAGGGGAAGAAAGGAACTAGAAGAAAAAGAGAGAAAAAGAAAGGAACTAGAAGAAAAAGAGAGGGAAAGAAAAGAACTAGAAGAAAAAGAGAGAAAAAGAAAGGAACTAGAAGAAAAAGAGAGATTAAAGAGAGAAAAAAGGGAGCAGGAAAGGGAGAGATTGAGGCGTGAGAAGGACGAAAGACAACAGAAGGCGGCGTTGGAACGAGAAGAGAGGGAGAAGTGGAGAAGGGCGCAGGAAGAAGAGGCAGGCCGGGCACGACTAGAGACTGAGAAAAGAGCAAGGGAAGAGATGGACAGACGTGATGAAAGGGAGCGATTGATGAGGGACGCCCTGGAGAGACAGCTGCTAGAGCGACAACGGACAGACACAGCCCAGGCACAGAGTGACCAGCAGACACTCAGAACCACCAGGGGTCGGAGAGCCACCAGAACCAGCGCCGCCGCCCCGCCTGAGCCCGCCCCGGAGACGGAACATGGGCCCGCCTCCAGAACCAGGTCCCGCTCCAACTCATCCAACTCGGTCAGCTCAGAGAGGTCCGCCTCGAGCGCCACGGCCCAGGAGAGCGGGCGCGGCCGGGGCCGGGGCCGGGGAGCCAAGAAGACCCACCCTCCGTCCGTGGGGGCTGGGACCTCCGCCAGGGAGAGCAGGAGGTGCAGGACGGTCACCGGTGACGCCCCGGCCGAGAGCAGCGATCCGGGCCGCTCCACCAGGTCACGGTCCAACTCCACCGAATCCCTGAGCTCCGAGGTCTCGGCCTGCAGCAGCGCCCCGGGCAGAGGCAGAGGGGCCAGAGGAGCCGGGAGAGGGAGAGGCAGGAAGACCTTGCCGGCCCCGGAGACCAACCCCCAGCCCTCCAGCGGCGGTCAGAGTGAGGTGGCCCCGGCCCCCAGGGCCTCCGCCAGAGGCAGGAGAACGAAGGGACCCGATGCCACCGCTGTCGAGGGGGGAGGAGACGGGGAAGAGGAGACAGTCTCTCAGCCGGCTGCCACCACTAGGGGGCACAGGCGAACCAACGCAGCACAACCTGGAGCCGTTGGTGCAGAGGAACGAGAGGGCACCCCAGAAGACTCAACTCTGGTAGCACGTAGCACCGCAGGCAGGGGCAGAGGTCGCAGAGCCCAGGTGAAGGCTGAGCCGGCAGTGGCTCCAGTGACCGTCGATAGGACTGATGTGGGGGAAGATAATGGTAGTGGAGAAGCGAAGGGGGTGGGGGAGCTTGAGAGTGAGCCCAAAGAGAAGAAACCCGCCCCGGTCCGGAGGGGCAGAGGGTCCGGTGCTCAGGTGAAGAGAAACCCAAAGGAGCCACCTACACAGGAGATGGTGGCGAAAGAGGAGGAGGAGGAGACTATTAAGGGGAAGGTTAGGAGAGGTCGACAGTCGGTGGCCAAGAAGGTCAAGAATGAGGAGGTGGCGGGAGAAGGGGTGGCGCCTGCCCCCCAGGTCGTGGAGAGAGACGGCGGGACCTCAGAGGTAAAGATAACGACTTGACTATTCAGATTTACTTTGACTAGAGAGTCTCCAAAGAGCACCTCACCAGATATTTGACCGACGTTGATCAAAGAGACTTCACCCTGAACACAACAGGCTTCCCTTCACTTTGTCAAAAGGGCTTAGTGCACTCAAGAAGTCAGCCTCGTCCATTAGTTAGCGATGTCCATTGAAGTACATTAGGCTAACGGGACGACTAGCCCTGGCCATAGCATCATGCGTAGCTTGCTCCTCTCCTGCAACATTACCGCAGTAATGAATTAAGTGTGTTCACTCGTTGCTCTCTGTCTCTCTCCTTATCCTGAAGGCGCTAATGACCTGCGAACCCCTCTGTCTCACTCAACACACGATAGATATTAACTTCATTGTGTTGTCTCCACCGTTATTCCTGGTCTTTCCTGTTAAGGTGACCCAGACCCCCGCTGGGAAATCTTCCCGGAAGCGAGGCGCGGCTCCGGCGGAGGCCTCTCCCCTGGCCAAGTCTCCCCGTGGCTCCCTGGCCTCCCCTGGGGCCCGGCTGAGGGCCGCCTGCCAACCCTACAAGGTCAGCGGGGTCTGGGAGGCAAAGCCTTTTGGAAGCATCCAATATCCAATGAACAGGGATCACAAGACTGCATGGCGGCAAAGCATCTGTTAATGGAGCGTGATCAGGGGAAGACACGCTGGCTGAATGGACCAGGCTTCTCCAGTGGAACAACAAATGGGTTTCACTGGAGACGCCTGACCTATGGCTTGAAAAGGGAAATGTAACATTGTAGGCACAAACACAAAGAAACTAAAATCGAATGGGTCTGAACTATTTAGATGAGATATCAAGAAGCAAAAAGTTACAACCGAGAGTCTCGTGGTCCAAACTAGGAGCCTCGTGAATTAACAATACACATCTTTGATACAGTGGTAATACAATGTTAAATAATATAACGGTTGGGTATAACTGGATGGAGGTAGAGAAAATATTCTTTGTATTAAGAGACTTTAGAGACTTCTGCTATAGTCAAGGGGATTATACCCTTTATGGGATATGTTCTTGATGAGGTCATATTTTCAATAATAAACACACCATGAACAGCCATGAAACCCTGTCCCCTTGGTTTCCCCTGCAGGTGTTATTCACAGGGCTGGTGGACGAGGTGGGGGAGGAGGTGGTGGTCCGGCTAGGGGGCAGCCTGGCGCTGGGCGTGTCGGACATGACCCACCTGGTGACGGACAAGGTGCGCCGCACGGTCAAGTTCCTGTGCGCCATGGCCAGGGGCATCCCGGTGGTCACCACCCAGTGGCTGGAGCAGGTCGGTCCCCCATTAGTACTCACCCTGATGGACAGTACCTGACTGTGACTGACACACACATACACACACACACACACACACACACACACACACACACACACACACACACACACACACACACACACACACACACACACACACACACACACACACACACACACACACACACACACACACACGCACACAACAAAGTCATTCAATATAAGTCATCAGAAAGCACATATTCTATCATAGTTTGCTGTGTCCACAAATTATGATGTATTCAGAACTAGTCTGGAATTTCATCCAAAGCAAAAAAAACGATGTTGGTCATCAGTGTATCTATTGTCCACACTTGTCACAAGTCACAAAGTAAGCATTTCCTTGAGGTGCCACCCCAACTTCAAATCAGTGTGAATTTTGATTGCCATATTTGCTGCAAGTGGCGTTTATACTCAAATTATGATACTTAAGTATCCTTTCAAAATGCATCTGCACCGACCGCTCCTCTACCCTAACCCCTCTCATCTCTCTCCTTCCAGAGTGCAAAGGCTGGTGGCTTCCTGTCTCCTACAGCTTACATTGTGAAGGACATGGAGCAGGAGCAGAAGTTTAACTTCCGTCTACAGGAATCCATCAGGATCGCCAGTATCCAGCCTCTATTACAGGTAAGGTGTGTGTGTGTGTGTGTGTGTGTGTGTGTGTGTGTGTGTGTGTGTGTGTGTGTGTGTGTGTGTGTGTGTGTGTGTGTGTGTGTGTGTGTGTGTGTGTGTGTGTGTGTGATTTTGTGATTTGTGTTAAACAATACAACACATTTTTGTCCCCAATTTGCATTTACCCTTGCTGTAGCGTTTTAGCCTATGGATAACCCAGGAGGGTTGTATGCCATTGCACTGAGGTCGAGATAAGAGATAAGTGTTATCTCCATAGCCACAGCTTCCCGGCCGGAAAGACAGTGTGTTTCAATGTCAATTAAGTGGTTAAAAGCCTCCTCCGCCAGATGATGCCTGCACAGATACGGCAGTTCAGAGTGCAGGCATTCAGCAGCACACCCTGATGTGCCTTTCATACATCTTTACCATACTGGGCAAGTTTGAGTATGGGATTTTTGAAAGCAAAGCATCAAAGCATAGTTACTTTGGAATTCTGACATTAATAAGAAGTTCTGTCTCTGTTTCATACCAAGGATTGGTCGTTTGCTCTCTTTCAAGGGTTTGCTTTGGGGTTGATGGATAATGCTGTCCAACCTCTCCCTCTCTCTCTCTCTGTATATCTCTCTCACTCACTCACTCTCTCACTCTGCATCATGCTGACTCGTCCAATTCTCAGGGATACCAGATCCACGTCACCAAGTCGGTGAAGCCGGAGCCGACGCACATGTTAGACATAATTTCCTGTTGTGGCGCGAGCTTCCTGGCCAAGATGCCCTCTTGCAACAAGGTACCCCCCCTGGCCCCGAAACATGCATCAGTGTTTTAGATTAACAGTCAAAATGAATGGTGAACGTGGCTGGTTTATACCTCCTGGCACCAAAATTCGTGGTCTTTTTTCTTCAAGGTCATTACTTACATCCTCTCTCTGTCTCTCTCACTCCCCTATCTTGCACTGTCACTCTCTTTCTGTCTCTATGTCGCCGTCTCCCTTTCTCTCTCTCTACCTCTCCATCGCTCTGCCTCCCTCTCTCTCTGCCTATCTCCTTTCTCACTCGCCCTATCCCTCTTCCTTCCTCCCCCCTCTCTCGCCATCCCTCCCCCCTCTCTCTTGGCCTTGGCCTCCCTTCGCTCTGCCTCTCGATCACCCTCTTGCCCCATCTCTCCCTCTCTCCCTTCCTCCCCCTCTCTCTTGCCCCATCTCCCCCTCCCTTCCTCCCCTTCTCTCTTGCCCCATCTCTCCCTCCCTTCCTCCCCTTCTCTGTTGCCCCATATCTCCCTCCCACCCTCCCTCCTCTTCTCTCTTGCCCCCTCTCTCCCCCCCATCAGGAGCAGACAGTGGTGGTGTCCTGTGAGGAGGACTGGCCACTCTGCGGTCCAGCGCTGGCCGCCTCCCTGCCGGTGGTCAGTGCAGAGTTCCTCCTCACCGGGATCCTCCAGCAGAAGGCCGACGTGGAGACCCACGCCCTGCCCTCAGCCCCCGCCACGACCGCCCCCCCTCAGCCCGCCAGAGGCAGGGGCCGGAGGAGGACGTAGGGGCCTTGTGGAGACGGAAGTCACTAGCACAGACCCTACACGTCGTCCGCCACCGTGAACACGTACTCTCGGCCGAAATTGAAGGAACGCTGGATCGGACGCAGCTAGCATCGCTGCGTTGAGTTAGCCGTAGCTTGGAATGCCTTGCTGGGCTTCCTACAAGGACTGCAGTATTAACCTAATGACTTGGATCTTTAGCCACGCAATCTAGAAAGTGAGGGCTTTTGAGAGCCCCCCCACCTCACTCACACCGCGCCACCCGCATAGGCAATGATTGAAAAATAAAATCACCCTGACCCTTGTTTTTCTGTACAAATTGTAAGGGACTTTGTAATCGGTTTATGTTTTACTGTGCAAACTGCCTTGATCTTCATATTTCCTGATTGATTGGAAGGTTAATGTAGCCTTTTCTGAGAGGGATGAGGTATGCTTTGTGCTTTTTTGTATGAGTGAATGCATTCCTATGCTAATGTATATACATAAAAAAAAACAGGTAAAGGAATAAATTTATAATGTTTGACAGTGCCTATCACATTTCTCTTTGTTTGGCCCCTGTCCCATGCCTCACATTGTAAAAAGGCCGGGCAAGGGAAAAGTTGGCCTGACCCTACATTACAATGACGTTGTAAAACATTCATTCCAATATTAGTTTTTACAGATGAACTATTGCCATCTGGGAGTAGTACTGAAAAAAAGTTTGAAACCAAGCATGTTGAATACTATGGCCTGTAATTAAATGTTTGTTCCATGTTTCCACTATTTTTTCAATGATAAACCTCAGCACTTAGTTAAGTTGTGGCAATGCTGTATAAAAATCGAATAAAGGATTGTATCATCTATCCTTATTGGTCGCTCGGTTGGTACTTATTTGATGTTTCATTGATTTTCTTGTCTTATTTTGCTATTAAATAAAATTATATTTGATATGAAGATTCAGTAGTTTATCTCAGCATTATTGTTGGCTGACCCTTGAAAAGATGCTGCTATAACTCAATTCGTCTATTTCATTGATCATTGATCATTTATTGTTCATTTTCCCATACTGAATAAATGCAAGAAATACATTTCCAGTCTGCTCTTTTGCTGCAATTACATGAGACTATCTTTTCCAAATGGTCTATTCCCACATCGTGGCGAGGACAGGTGCTTTGGGGCAAACTCCGGCATTTCCCGACTTTACTCGAGTAACTCCGAGGCTGTGCAGAACCAGACATATTCGGAACATCTTCGGAATAGTGAAGCCCAGTAGTCAAGAGCTGCTCTTGGGGGGCGAGGTTCAAGGGAGGGAGTAAGAAGGACACTAGAAGAAGTAGCATCCACCGCATTTTCGAACCTTAACGATATCCTCCGACTTCGCAATTAAGACGCACATTTCAAAGTTGGCTTTTAAAGGTAGGTAAGCTCGTATATGCTATTGCTGTACATGTGTTTGTATGTAACGGTGAATCTCGACAGTCTCTGGCTCGCAACGGGTTAAATTTTGCAGTTTTTGGTGGGCGCGCTCGCCGGCTTCCTAGACCTACAGCAGAAATACCAGACATGTGCGGCTGGTTTAGGCGAAGAATAAGAAAGATGTAGGGAATTAAGGCACCGAATGGACCGAATGCAAGTGTAGCCCGCGGTTGCTTGCGGAGGCAGAGATGATCGAAATGGTCTAGTGCAGTCTAGCATAACTTGAAGTGATTTTATATTCAAACGTTATTTTCTAAAGTAAGTATAATCTAGTCGATCACTAGGATAATGCATGCAGTAGTACTTGCTATAATTTCATTACGATTTGACGATAACCGCGAAGGCTGACATTTGAATAAGTGTCATTATGATTAGCCTAGTTTAATTAATGTTATTAAGGCTATTCGTCTATAACGTTATTATCCCCTGCGTCTTAAACCAATTAAGAAATTGAACACGAATAATAGCACCCGGCAAAAGACAACTCCAGCACTGTGAAGCGTACGTGTGACATTGTTGGTCCTCACTACAGCATCAGTGATGTGGGACGCTGGCTCGGGGCGGACAGTGGGCTGTGTCGCCCCCGCCTGCAGTACGCATTATGACACACATAGGCAGCCGAAGCAGCGGCACATGGATAGAGATACATGCAGGCCTCGAGACATGGTAGGCCTACTGGGTCGATACTTGCTGCTCCGATGATGTCTGCATACTTATTTCCCAATGCTCCCATATAAAAAAGAAAATACAGGCCACAAAAATATTACGCTTGTGTTTTTTTTATTGCTCTGCATCGCTCCGGTTTTGTGCAGTGGTGTCAATGCATGTGAGAGGTGTGCAAGCAATATGGGGTAGATGGGAAATAACATTACATTAGTGGATTTTGCTCTGGGCTCGTATGATTCATCATATAGGATCAATATCTTTGGAGCGCTCCATTTGGATTTGCTTCGACAAAATTGTTGGGGTTTCCAAACCTTTAGAAAAGCTGCATCAGCCAGTTCACCAGTGCTACTCAGAAACGATGACTTGTGTTAAGAAGATGAGTTTGGATTTTTGCATTCAGACATCGGAATCTGCAACCATAGACTAAGAAGCACACACACACACACACACACACACACACACACACACACACACACAATCACACACGCACACACACGCGCACACACGCACACACACATACAAGCTGCATTCCAATTCTTGCGACGGCATCATATTGTGGCGTGTGAGAGCCTGTGATGTTCTGGGCAGTGTACCTGAAGTAAGCCCCCGCCCACGTATGACCGCTGCCCTGCTTCTGTTGTTGTTCGTACCGCTCATGATTTATAAATGTCTAATGTGGCTCCGAGAGGCTGGGCAGGCTTTCTATTCGGTGTGTGTGTGTTTCCGTGTGTGTTCTCAAACGTTCATCCTTGTTGTCAAGGTGACTCTTATCCTCTAATCTGTCTCACTGTTTAGGGACACATCCATAAAGCAAATACAACATAAAGTCAAAAGAAAGGAAGAAAGGAAACATAATCATCATCCAGGGATACAAAGCCGTCCTTGTGAGAGTCCCCACATCTGCAGTCACCGAAGGCTTTTCCGCCTCTTTAAAGTGTCGCACAAAGACCGGTCTGTCCCCTCTGGTGAGCAGGAAGTCTAGGGCTAAGAACGGACACAGGCATAGGCTTTGATTTGGGAGTGGGATGCACTCGCTAAGGATGGCTTATGTAAGCCAGGGGAGAGGAGCGGAGAGGATGGAGGCACGAGACCTGAGAGACAGAGAGGCAGACAGAGATGCCATGGAAGGAGAAGGGGATGGAGAGAAAGTGGCGTGTGTGTGCGCGTGTGTGTGTGTGTGTGTGTGTGTGTGTGTGTGTGTGTGTGTGTGTGTGTGTGTGTGTGTGTGTGTGTGTGTGTGTGTGTGTAGAGCTGCTCAGAGATTCTCGCATGTGGGGAGGGAACCGTTATCTGAGGTGTGAGTCAGTAGCTGGAACCATCTAAGAGTAACAGTCGAGGTATACTTTGATGGTGAATGTTTGCTAGCAGAAATCAATGGAATAGGATGACAGTGAGTCGCGTAGATTAAAGAGGGAGAGGGTGTGTACGAGAGTGTGTAACACGGAGCAGATGGGATACATTTGTCTGTGTTCACTATAGGGACAGGCTTTTCAGCCTTAAGCACATTAAGGACACGAGCAGTCTTGCACTTTGTGTTTGTGCGTGTGTGTGTTTGTGTGTGTGTGTGTGTGTGTGTGTGTGTGTGTGTCTGTGTGTGTGTGTGTGTGTGTGTGTGTGTGTGTGTGTGTGTGTGTGTGTGTGTGTGTGTGTGTGTGCATGCCGTGCATGCGTGTGCATGTGTGTGTGTGTGTGTCCTGTGCAATGCTTGTGTTCAATGAAGAGGGCCAAACGCATTCTTGTTTTCATAAATTTCTATTCTCTCCCATTTCTCTCAAAGCGATTCCCACCATTATACTCAGAGCGCTGCTTTGGTTGAGCGATTGTTTCTCCCCATAGACCTCCATGTGTTTCATAATAGAAGAATGATTTCCCTTCATCTATTGATAGCTCTGATGCTGTTATCCCCTATTCCTGAATTTCCCTTTAGGGACTAATAAAGTATTATCCTATATTGTATCACCTCTACAACGGCATTTCCAAGAATACCTAAAGGAGATGTAAAGTTAGATGAAGACGTAAAGAGAGTGTTATTTGAGCTAGCCTATAGATTATTGTCACAAGGGAGGCGGGGCTGGGTTCTGCAGGCCACCAGAGGACGCGGCCAATATGCTGGGATGCAGCTTTGTTCTCACTCTAATGCCAGCTCTCTGCTGCCCAGTGTGTAGTAGGAGTAACAGAGCAGAACAGAGAGAGAGATGGAGAGCGCAGAAGTGCTGGCCGTAAGTGAGTCTGAGTGGTGAACCACAGGCGTGGTTGTCAGTTAGGACACGGTGAAATGCTAATTCTACTCATTAAATAATGTAGAGCAAAAAGCCCCCCTGCTAATGTGTCCATGAGGCTATTAGTGTGTGTGTGTGTGTGTGTGTGTGTGTGTGTGTGTGTGTGTGTGTGTGTGTGTGTGTGTGTGTGTGTGTGTGTGTGTGTGTGTGTGTGTGTGTGTGTGCGTGCGTGCGTGCGTGTGTGCGTGTGTGTGTGTGCACGTGCGTGCGTGTGTGTGAGCGTGCGTGCGGCTCATGCTATGTACATGAGCATGCGGACTGCAGTACTACTAAATACAGCTGTGTGATGTACAGAGCAGAGGGTTCATTATTATGATGATGGCGGGGAAGAGTAACGATAGGCCACACATTATAAATCGATATGATGACAATATCCTCATGTCATGTAAAACATCCATGATCTGGTTCCGAGGTCCCCGAGTGCGGTTCATCAAAGAACATATCACTGATGTACCGCAGTAATTTAGATGGAGTAATCAAAAAGCAGAAAGTATTGCAGACTGGCTGCAGGTCTACTGCAGGTGTTCTCTCTTGGCCTTCTCTCTCGTGGGCATAAAATGTTAACCACAGCAAAATGGACCTCAGGCATAGGAACTCAACTCCTTTTTCATTGCAGCAATGCAGCACTTCACACCATCAGGCTCTAAATGGGCAAATTCTCTTGGATCTTTTCTGCTTGAAATCTTCTCTGAAATACTATGCGACCATTTTTCAGGTGATCCGTCAATCCGGTTCTGTTTTAGCTTGTTACACCCGTGTGTGTGATACTCAAAACCAAATGACATGAGTGAACTCAAAACTCAATATGATTCAGAGACAAGAAAGGTCCGGGAGTGTAACAGGGATGGATCGAACTGTTCTACTACCGTCAGACTTGAGCTGAATCAACACCCTCTTAGGCTGTAATGACGCTTTCCCCCTCCATCACTACAGCAGAGATTTCCAGACGTCCTTCCAGCCTCAATCCAATAATACAAAGCATAGGCCCTTGAAGATAAATTGAATCTAGCCAGACTGCACGATTTTACTGCAGATAAAATCTCTGCAGGGAGGTTTTTTTGGATGAGATAAAGTCTGAAGAAAATAAAGAAAGAAAGAAGGGAAGAGAGTAGGAAATAAAGCCAGTTTCACTTTCGCCTTTGTAATCGTGCTTTCTGCCAGGCTAGGTCAGCAGACATCCAACATCATTACCATTCAGATTTCCCTGAGCTGAATAGGCGTCTATGAAGACTGGCAAGCAATCTATCTTAGCATTTTGCAATTTAAAGAGATGTGGAGCCTGTATGAGTCAGGTTAAATAAACGATTAAACAGATACTCAACGATGAATAAACATTAGGTAAGGAAATCAAAAACTGCGGCTACTAAAACAAGCAGTGTCTCATCACACACATCACAGGCTGATACACACACAGTATGACGAAAAGAAAAACACCTAACGGCGCCGGCACACACACACACTGCAGAAGCTGACGTCAGCCGTAGCTGTTCCACACAAACCTGATGACCCATCATCCTCTTCCTCAGCTATTAAGGAGACACATCCACCCTAGATCTATCGAGCTCTCTCTTTCTCTTCACCTCTCTCTCTTACTCTTCATCTCTCTCTCTCTCTCACTGTCTCTCTCTCTCTCTCTCCATCTCTCTGTGTCTCTCTCTCTCTCTCTCTCTCTCTCTCTCTCTCTCTCTCTCTCTCTCTCCATCTCTCTGTGTCTCTCTCTCTCTCTCTCTCTCTCTCTCTCTCTCTCTCTCTCTCTCTGTCTCTCTCTCTCTCTCTCTTTACAGGCATGCTGCTAATTTGAAGCCATGGTCTCTCTGGGCACTTTAGTTTGCATACTTTATATTCATTACTGCCAGCACACTTCTGGTGCTGTTCTGTGGTCCGCCAATACATAATTAAAAAGATGATGTCTTGGTTTTTATTTTTCAATGTTTGGCAGCTGGTTTGGGGTGCCATTGTTAGAGGAGGATATTTACCAGCTAGTTTAGGCTAGCTTGAACAGGTGATGGAGAGAAATAATGGCCACTCAACAGTCATTGTGGACATCAGTATTAACAAAAAACAGTGTAAAAAACCCAATCATGCTTATGATTTATATATCGATCGATAGATATATTTTTTAATTAGACATACTTTGATTGAAATTAAACATGAAAAATGAACGATGGAAAACTATACTTTGGCAGTTAGGGACTGTGACGCAAAAAATCCCTCTGGATGCTATTGACTAATCCGTTAGACCCAACACTTGCCTTTTTTCGAAAATCGTGTTAATTTTCTTTGATTTTGACTTTCGTCAACATCTACTGTGTGACAACCGTTGGTAATAAATGTTGGTGATCTTGGGGATTGTTGATTTAATCTGACAGATCTGTAGAAAGAAGGTTGAACTGGTCACTTAAATGGTTTTCGAGCTTCGTTGGTGGCATGACAAGAGAAGTTGTTGCATTTTCTTGCTCGCACTGTAATCTTTCAACATTTTTTTCACGTGTCATTTGCCTCACTCTTTGCAGGTACTTCGTTCGTCAATAAGCGAGAGAAATTCGTCATTTACCCACTCTTGCTTAGCGATTTACTTTTGTGGCACTGATTCATCTTTCCTTTCAATCGCAACTACATCTGAGGTGTTCACCGTTGTGTTCACCGCAGAATTACACGACTGAGTTGATCTGCAACTCATTCATCCTGAACTAATACCTTCCAGCTTATGCGTTTTCAGGCATTTATATGTTTGTAAAACATAAATATTACCGATATGGTCTTTATGGTAAGGTCACACTTTTTTATGGTAAGGTGGCTTTTTTTCCCCTAGAGATTCATTCAGTCATTTTTGTGGTTTCATTATGTATTGCTTTCCTCTTTTGATCATAGGTATTTTATAGGGTTTTATTTTGAAAGTGAATTACATGTAGGTAACTTACTTTTTGCACTCGCAGAAAAAAAAACTGTAAACCTAAATGACTATACTCAGTTAAGTATTTAATGTGTTAGCACCCCCCAAAAAGGCACACGGTATTTGTTGTAATACTGTAATCTTAATATGTGGTTTGTGTCGTTAAGTAGTGTTGAACTATAACTTTCCTTACGGTTTGTTTTGAGTTTTTTGTTTATGTGAGCCAGTGTTTGGCTATGGTATTGATAGAAGTGATTTTGTTTTTGAAAACAGCTCTTACGTTGGTTTTGGGATTTCACATAAATCTAAAATCATCAGTGTTTCCCCTAGAATTTCTTTCAGGCCTGGTGATACGCACCTAGAAAACCCTAAGTGGACGATGAGAGTTTGAAATTCAAGTATATTAACTTTTTTACTATCCACCTATACCCAGGCTTATGCATTGCCAATGCCACGATAGAACATTCTGTCCACTAGAGGGAATTCTACCAATAAACATTTCTTTCTTGCCAAGTAAATAATTGGCACAGAAGGATGTGATGTTGGAGAGCACTGACACACGATTCGCGCTGTCTAGTCCTTTAACATTGAAAGCGATTGTTGGTTGTGAAATGGCTTTTCTTGACTCGTACAGCTTCGGTTGGACCCCCGCCCACGAGGCTTAACTTCACTCGAGCCCCTCCCCCCCCCCCCCCCAATTCCCCTCTCTCTTCTCCCACAGCTGCCAATAAATTTGGCTCAGTAGATTTGAATAAACATTTTGAGATATTTGGTCTCTTTTTAGAGGCCATGTCACGTTGTCTAACCTGCATCCCATCGTATGATGACTTAGAGCTTTTCTCCTCGTTTATCATTTGCGCGCTCTCGCTCTGCAGTTATTTAAAGGTAACACTGTTTGTAATGGCACTGGCATCGCGTCAAGATAACGCAGCTGTATTTTTATTGCATAATTAAATTTATTATTATTATTTATTGCATACAAAAAGTAACGCGCACACACACACACACACACACACACACACACACACACACACACACACACACACACACACACACACACACACACACACACACACACACACACACACTCTCAAATTTTATAGGGGAAGCATTGCAAGTGTCATACCATCTTTCGGGGGATATGCTACACAGAGAAAACAGTGTTATCCAGTATTCAAGCCTCCAGGAGAGTGCAAAACATCCCTCCATGTTAATTAACCTCCATCTGCTTTATATTTATGAATGAAAAGAGGTTGACGAATGACAAGCGTTCATATCATCCCCAATATGAGTGCTATGCCAACACCTCACTCTATTCTTTATGTTCTCTTACCCTTACTCTTTCTCTTTCCATTGATTTCCCCTTATGCCTCCTCCATGATTATTTAATTCCAAATTGACATGGCCAATAGCAAACTGTAATAGTTTGAAATATGATTATAATTTATCAGATACATTAATGACCTATTTCAGATTTGTGTGGTTTCTATTGAACAATGCAGAGGTAGACGTCACCTCTCCCAGGCAGGCAGGAACGGTATTAACCTTTCGCAGTCTATGGCGGTAAGCTCTTTTTTCGAATGATGACAAGCTTAAAGGTCAGGTACTACGGTTATCTTTGGCATAAATGTGCAGCCCATTAAATGCCTGGGCAGCGTCAGAGCCCCTGTTTTAACGATGCACATGATTGCACACACAATTTTCTCATAACCCCAACAACCCATTAAGGAGGTCTGTCGTAAAGCTGTTGGTTCAGCAGATTTACTTTTTTTATTAATATATCACAGTTAGTATACAAGTGGGGGGAAATGGTATTGCTCAAGAGATTTACTTTATGTTTGTTCCCATGAGTTGTTTTGGGAACTTTTCTGCAAACAAGCCAATAAATACTTTTTGGTCAATACATTTTCTGATTCTGAGCTTTTTGAAATTGCTGACTGACTACACAACAATGCATTGCTGGGACGTTTTTGTCATTGTTTTGCACAGCGTCTGCTGAGCCGACATAATGCGAGCCGAACGACAATGCTTCAAGCATGATACCGTTGTCAATATGCTATAGGGTTTCAATGTCTGGGGCTGTTTGTTTTTGATATGCGCTCATTCTCTGTGCAGACCCCGGACTCAACTCAGTCATGATGAGGAAAATCAGTTTGATCGTGTTCGGCGTTCTGCTCGGCATGGGTATGTAAAACATTATCCATTTTCATATTTTCATACTTTCATATATTTATATATATATAAAGGCTGAGTTATATGGTTAGATTCCTTCCCGTTTCACAGTAAAGATGTATTGCTTCTATAAAGAACAAAGTGACATGATACGATAACAAATAAGTGTAAATAATTCATGCGGTCATATTCTATTTTACAGCTCTTTCAGCCCCTGTAAAAGGTAAGCCCTCTCCTTTCAGTCCCATGTTGGCTCACACAGAGGTGGTCACTGGCCAGCAGAACTAATCCCCCCATGCGGTCCC
>NC_044058.1:7641963-7724463 GCF_902167405.1 Gadus morhua
ACAACATCCATCTGTTGGGCGTGACAGCCCCCATCACCCTGGAGTACAGACCCCTGGCCGTGGAGGCCAACCAGACATCCAGGTACACGCCGCTACAGCTTCATTCAAAGACACTGACACTGGCTCAGACGTTTGTCATTAATGGTGCAGTTGGTAGGATTTGAGAAAGAGAGAGAATGAATAGAGAGAGAGAGAGCAGAAAAGGGTTGAAATCAGACAGATTTCCTTGATTCCCTTCGTGCTCCCTCCCTCGTTGCGTTCCTCCGCCATCGTGAAGTGTTTCATTTCATGCCCCTGTGATTGACAGGTAAGCTGGAGTCCCTGAACCAATCACCTAACAGGTGTCCTGATTGGTCAGAAATGAGCAGGGAGTGGTCAAAAATCTAAATTTGCTCATATACAGGCAAGCACAGTCAACTCCAAACAGAAATTCTCATAAACTAAATAATAGAGGGTTGTAAGACACGGGGGGCAGGGGGATCGCACCCAGTACCTCTTGGCTTGGAGTCGGATCACCCTAGCCACTATGATTCAATCCAACCCCCCCTCCATGTCGTTCAGTATGGTATCACCCATGCAGACTCATGAGATGGAAGGAGAAAGCTAAGAGCTCAGAGCAGGGTGTGAATATCCCCACCATGTATTCCCAAATCTAATCCCACTGACTCAATTCAACGGTTGAATTGTATTCCATCATTGAAACGCTTAGATAACAAGGTTCTCCCGCCGCTTTTCTTTTCCATACTATCTCAGATTACCTTGCCTCCTACGAATATTACTATTTATTATTCCTATCAAGTCATTAAGGACATGCTCTCATCCAAAGCGCCTCACAGTTGTAAACGTTGTAGATACATTAGTTAGACACCCTGCTCAAGGAGGCCTACAGGTGGACATTAGGGGCTCAAACCCACAACCCTCCCTGAAGGAGCGTCCCTCTCCTTGTGGCTGCAGGCCTGCTCTGGTGCTGATGACCAGCACGGGGCTGTCCCGGGACGGCTACCAGGGGCGTATCGTCGTCAACGAACGCCACGTGTCCCTGAGCTCCACCACGGGGGCGGACGAGGGCAGCTACACCATCAGGGACGCCGACGGCAACATCAAGAGGAAGGTCTGCCTCAACGTGCAAGGTAAGGACCGGGCACACCACCCCTCCGCCCCCCCGCCCCCACGACTAGCACCATCAAGAGGAAGGTCGGCCTCAGCGTGCAGGTGTAGCTCCTGTTTCCGGTGTGACCTGGCTGACATGGACCTGTCTGTGTACCGCTGCATGTTTACGGTGCACGTCCATGCAGGACCTGGCTGTAAATGGGTACACCGTTGGCTTTACGTGTTTTCATCTGGGCCCTTCTATCGCTCATGTCGTGCGATTGCTTTTTAGTCCTGAATAAAGAATAACGCATCACGGCCCAAAACACTTAGGCTGAATCCGAATACTTAGTACATACTATTTCTGTTCAGTGTCTACTACTTGACGGTACTACACTTCACAGTGTAGTACGGTCTACAGCTATGCGTAGAACGCCTCCGAACGCCTCCGAACGCTTCCGAACATCGCCGAAACTCCACCGGATGTTTGGAGATGACGTATCTCCCCTCAGATGCCGGCAAAATTACCTTGATAAGTTACCTGTTTTCTGTCTTGTAATCGTTGCTATTCAATTAAAAATGTCTCTCTTTACTCAATTACTGACTTTACTATTTTACTCTTTTTAATGTCTCTTTTTTTCGCCGCTTTCTACAACGTCTTTCTGGTGGTGTCGGGTCAGCCATCTCTTCTTCGTTCGTTACCAGACTACGGTTGCATTGTGGGATAGCGTAGTGAACTCTGTGGTTTACTTTGGCGGTAGTACGCATTCGGAAACGTCTTCCGTACTACACAATGCGTACTGAGCATTCGGACGCGCTATATTTTTGGCGTACTACAAAATGCATACTATATAGTAGTCAAGTAAGAGTATTCGAATTCAGCCTTAAAGTATGAATTCAAGAAATCAAAGTTTCTGGCTCCACCTACTCGTGGGCTGTGCCCCATGGCAATCTGCCTTGTAGCGAGCCTGCCGTTCTCTGCTGGATGTCGGGGCCCAGTCTCCACCGTCCCGCCCATAAATGCACACAAAGCCGCCCATGAAGAGAAGCACCAATGTTGAGCTGCTCCTCGCCCGCCCCGTCCTGCCTCCATGCTGACGTACCGTCCCCTCTATGTCTCCCTCAGAGCACTTCGACTACAAAGAGCTGCCCAACGACGGCGTGATGAAGATCAACCTCCGCCTGGACAGCTCCCTGGTCAGCCTCTACTACAGCCCCAACAACGACTCCAAACCAGTGCTGCTCATGGACAAGGGAGAGCTCACCCCGGTAAACACAGACTTCCCTCCTGTCTTTTTTATCCTGTCTGCTTCAATTCCCACTTGCATGCATTTGTCTCTCTGGCATATGCCCGACACGGCGTTCACTAGTACACCTCACTGTGTGTGTGTGTGTGTGTGTGTGTGTGTGTGTGTGCGTGTGTGTGTGTGTGTGTGTGTGTGTGCGTGTGTGTGTGTGTGTGCGTGTGTGTGTGTGTGTGTGTGTGCGTGTGTGTGTGTGTGTGTGTGTGTGTGTGTGTGTGTGTGTGCGTGTGTGTGTGTGTGTGTGTGTGTGTGTGTGTGTGTGTGTGTGTGTGCGTGTGTGTGTGTGTGTGTGTGTGTTTCTCACTCAGAGCCTGAGTGAGCTGGGCATGGAGGGCCGTCTGCACATGGAGGGCACCACGGCGGTGCTGGACCACCTGCGGGCCTCCGACGCGGGACGGTACGAGGTGGTGGACGCCCTGAGCTTCCCCGTCGCAGTCTTCCACCTGGATCTGGAGCGTAAGTGTGGGGGGGGGGGGGGGGGGGGGGGGTTCATGGTCACCTCTTACCTTCTCAGGATAAGCCATTAGAAGATGAAGAAGTTCAGTGATAAAGTAAGACATAGTGAGAACTGCTGGTTGTATATCCATGGAAGATATGCAAACATGAACATCAGTGATGAAGATGTAATAAATGAATAAACATGGTGCAATTACAATTAGGGCATTTAACTGACGCTTTAATCCAAAGCGACTTACATCGGTTAACACACACATTGACACACCGACGGCAGGGTCAACCATGCAAGGCGACAGCCAGCTCGTCAGGAGCAGTTAGGGTTCAGTGTCTCGCTCAGGGACACATCAACACTCAGCTAGGAGGAGTGTGGGATGGTACTAGCAACCTTTCAGTTCCATGACAGCTGCTCTACCTCCTGAGCTAAGCCGACCCGATGGTAGGGAGGTTGCCTCTCATAATATGGATAGATAACTTAGCAGGGCGGTGCGCTGGTAGAGTTAGCCCTTCGAGGCCTGCGCTGAGGAGATTGCACGAATATTGGTTTAGTTATCTAATAAGGATGACTTTGTTGCATTCAATTTATGATACATAATTAAATATTTGATGAAATATTAAAATATGAAATCAATAGATCGGATGAGCAGGAGAGTGTAGTGTCAGGTGTTGGCTTCAAGGGGTATGGTCTACTTAGTTCCTTATTTGTTTCCCTAGCTCCTATATTCATGCCCCGGTGTCCACCCCAGCCTACAGGCTCCCCATGGTGTTGGTGGCGGTGATTGCCCTGTGCGGCCTGCTGGCCTTCCTGCTGCTCGTGTGCCTGCTGTCCTGCCTGTGGAAGGTGAAGAAGAGGGCCAGGAGGGCCGCCGAGCTGGAGAAGATCGCAGAGAATGCGGGCAAGGAGGACGAGGGGGACGCCTTCAGACAGGTGGGGGGAAGAAAGAACGAAATAACACTTACAATAAGTAACGCAAATATGTTGAAGCGTCTGCATGGTCCTTGCGTTGCGTTTATCTGGAACCATAATCAGCTCTTTGCTAGCAGCAGAATGGGGTCTAAATTACTAGTTACAAGTCACAAACATACAGGATACATTTGGACGCATCCGGACACAATTCTGAGACATTCCCGGAGTCATTTCTGAGAATTTCTGAGAAAAGTCAGACACATCCGGCCGCATTACAGAGGTATTCCCGGAGACATTTCGGAGACATTCCTGGAGACATTCCGCAGACATTTCGCAGGCCTGGACAATAAAATCTCTTTGCGTGCAAACGACGGTACCAGCAAAGCTGAAAGTGTTTCCCGTAGTGTAGCTGAATAATCATTGATCATATTCCACACCAAATGAATGTTTTTAGGGTTTGACCGTCAACGGGCCTGCGAAATTTCTCTGAAATACCACCGGGAATGTCTCGAAATGTCTGAAGTGTCTCCAAAATGTCTCTGGGAATGTCCGAATGTATCTGACTTTTAATAAGACCCAGCAGAGGGTCTTCAGTGTGGGAGTACGTGGTGAAGGAAGACAAAAGAAAGCTGCAATTTCAACATTTGTAACCGTGAGCTCACACCAAAAGCTTCATTAGCGTAAGTGATTTTAAATGGCTCCTGGTGATGAAGCCTCAGAGAGCAGTGTGATAGCAGCAACCTAAGCACACGCTATGTGGAGCTTTTGGTGTGAGTCCAGTGCAAAATAAGCCGAACTACTCCCAAATATTTTTTTGTAAAATCCGTCTGTTCATTAAATAACTAATTGTGAAATCCCAGGAAAAATTCAGTTGCTGTCATAATCAATTGGTCAGATTGCTTATTCACAGAATTAATCATTAATACTGTATCACCTAGTCTGTCGTTTTTTTCAGTAACTCCTCAGTAGTGCTTGAATCACAGTCACTCAGGGCCTTCTCATTAACCACCCTGTCGTTCATAATTCATTCCTCATTCGCTCCTCAGTAACATTTTTGCATACTGTCGTGGATAAAACCCACGGTTAATACTCAAGTTAAAATACGAGAGGTTGAGATGGACTAGGGTTGAATGATCAAGGCTTTATTGTCACTGCACAGAGTAACAACATCACCTGAGTTGGTTTGAAAAGAACTTGCGAACAGTCTTCAGGATCCCAATTATATTCCCCATTGTGATGCTCTCCAAACATGCACTTCGGCCAATCAGAATGCTAGTCTAAACTACTCCTGCATTCCCGTTTCCCATTATCATTTATCTTCCCACCCACAATGCCGACAATAGATTCCATGCAGTAATTCAAGCATTACGTACAAAACGGTTGCATATTATTATTATTATACATTACAGTTATATGAAGTGAAGTCTTTAAATAAAATCCATACATTGCCGTGTTTATTAACCACAGAGGGATGTCTGTCTGAGTGTTCACCGGTCAACCCAGGACCCTCTGAGGAGTTATGAATGACAAAGGGACAGGGCCCGGAGCTTGCCCCTCCCCCCCTGCTGACGCGTTCCTCACTACTAATATTCCAACAATTTGGCTGAGAAGCCTCTAATATTTTCCACCATATAGTACCTTATTGTAAAGCGTTACCGAGTGCTCCTTGTGCTCCGGTTTTCTTAGCGGACGGTTGTTTCTTTTTTCCCGAGCTTTCAACCCTGAAATGACCCTGCACATAACTGTTACATGTATTAAATGTGTGTGTGATGTGTGTGTGTGTCCAGGTGGTGAAGAACATGAAGCAGCTGAATGATGACTCTAAACACTCCCAGGCGGAAAACACAGAGAAATCCCAGAGCACCGAAGTGGACATTAAAGTGAGGGACTTAACATGTTATCATGATCATCAACCCTGTAATCTCTTGATTGCATGTCATATATATACATATAACCTACGAGTGTTGTCCAGCATGCTGTTCACGTCTCTGTATACGTTTTGTGTAGAATGCTGTTCACCTCTCTATAACCTATGAGTGTTGTCTAGCATGCTGTTCACCTCTCTATAACCTATGAGTGTTGTCTAGCATGCTGTTCACCTCTCTATAACCTATGAGTGTTGTCTAGCATGCTGTTCACCTCTCTATAACCGATGAGTGTTGTCTAGCATGCTGTTCACCTCTCTATAACCTATGAGTGTTGTCTAGCATGCTGTTCACCTCTCTATAACCTATGAGTGTTGTCTAGCATGCTGTTCACCTCTCTATAACCTATGAGTACTGTCTAGCATGCTGTTCACCTCTCTATAACCTATGAGTGTTGTCTAGCATGCTGTTCACCTCTCTATAACCTGTGAGTGTTGTCTAGCATGCTGTTCACCTCTCTATAACCTATGAGTGTTGTCTAGCATGCTGTTCATGCCCGGCTGCAGGGTCTGGAGGTGTCCTCTAAGGAGGTGGGCGTGGACAACATGGAGACTAGTGACTCCGGAGTGGGCTTCAACACCACCGCCCTCCCTTTGGACACCGACACCGACATCGGAGAACAAATCCTAGAATCCGAGGCTGAAGGCGTCTCCGTTGCCATGGCCCCTAAGCCAAGCCCACCCGCCGCCGCCGCCGCCGCCGCCGTGACCACACCCAGTGCCCCGCCCTCCGTGGATGTACAGCCGCCACCACCTGACACCAACAGCACACCCGACTACGCGCTGAACATCCCCACCTTTGCAGACGTCAAGCTTAGCCCGGCCCAGAGCCCTGAGCCCAGAGCCGGCCTGAGCCCCGGCTCCAAGCCAGGTGAGCGGGCCAAGACCCCCGAGCCCAGTCCCGTCCCCAGCCCGGGCCTGGCGCTGAAGGCCTCCTCCCCAATGGCTCCCTCCGCCCGCACCGCTCCCCCCACCCCAGAGGCCAAGCCTGCCCTCACTCCCACCCCGGAGCCCAGCGCTGCACCTGAATCAGCCCCCACCGTCAACGGCACCCCCGAACCCGCACCCGGATCCAAAGCCAGTCCAGAAGCGGCTCCGAAGGTAGTCCCCCCGAAGACCCCCGAGGTGGAGCTGAAGGCCGACGCCCCTGGAGTCCAGGCTGAAGAGACCACCACCTGATCCCAGCCCTGGACAGACGCAAGGAAAGACCCACTGATAGCCAACACGGCCCCCACCACATCATGAAGAAGTGAAACCACACTTCCAGGGGCCGTGAATTAAATATCCCACTTCTAATGCCTGAACCTAATCGTAGCTAAATAAGGATATATCACTCGTTTGTATCTAACACATAACCTTTGAGACGTTTTAATCCAAACATCAGTTCACATGAGCAGATCAATGATCAAATAATGTTATAGGTAGTTCAACTCCTTGTGGCTTAATCTTTTAGATTGTACTCTCTCTTTTATAGTTTGGTTACTTCACAGTACAACTGCCAAACTGCAAACAGTATCTTTTGCAGAGTTTACAGCTAAATTGTTAACCCAAATTTAGGTCTAGGATTTTCTAACAATTTATGGTAAACACCATGGTTTACAACTAATAATTTAAGAAAGTGATTGACAAACACACTCATCTGTAAAATTCTACGCTACACAAGTTGAAAGCAACTCAATTGAAACACGAATGCCCATTAAGATACCTGCTCTTTCGTCAAGCATGTGGATACAATAGTCAAACAGTCAAAAGCATGAACTTTTTGAGCTTATCTTTGAACATCGGCAGTTTTGTCGTCTCAGATAATTGTGGGAAGTCACGATTATACACAGATCAAACCGTACCCATCACAACTTGGAATGGCAATACATTAACTCTGCAAGAATGTTTCTTCAACAAGGAGTAGAGAAACCACCTCTTGAAAGGAGCGGATGAAACAAAACACATGTTCAGCGGTCTGAAAACAACGTCCTGGAACACTTCCATCCATGGTCTTATCCTCATCCACAAATCGGGATCATATGGTTTTCATGGATTTGGTTTGCAAATCTCTCCCGTTGTTGCAAATGTACTACAAAAGTAAAACATGGTTTTCATGGTTCTGAAAGGGAAGAGACAGGCACTTACGGCCTTTTGCATTCTCATTTAGTTGCCACCGTTTATGTAAAAGATTCTGCACACAGACATCCTTTCCCTAAAATACACTTGTTTTCAACTCCATCACAAAAAGGAATAAGTTGCTACTTTCAATAACATAAAAAACATACTTACTATACTAAAAACATTGTTTTATCGGAGCAGTTTAGATTTTGATGCGACCGCTCAATTGCTATATTTTTTTGTTGAAAGGTTTGGATTTTTTTATAGACTGAATACTCAATAATGACCATTAACACCTTGATTTTTTATCAACTGTTTGAATTGAAGGAGGTCACAGATGCCTGCTGAAACTTCAGCCACTTTATGATACCATCTTGTGATACCTTGTTATTTACCACATGTGGTTGTCTATAACCGAGAGATAGAACTACATGGCTAAATCCATCACTATAAACCTTTTCTTTCAGCAGCATCATTGTAACTAAAGTAAATATATCTGTACATAGCCATGACAAAAGTATGTATATTGAGTCCTATTTAACGATGTGGACCAGATATTCCCAAACTAAGTTCGACATTTGTAGCCTGCTTGTGGTGCTTGGCCCATTTATCAAAAATGGATCAAAGCCCCTTATTTGCTCCTCCTCTGATGTCCACAAGAACGTCTGCCTCACTGTTGCTTTTGCCTTTGCCAAATACAGCTGCGTCCCTATCCAGACGTCTTAAAGCTATAGGGCTGCAGATGTGGATGCAAAGGGATTTAGTATTAGTTATCAGTTAGATAAAGGAGGTGAGAAGATACATTTGATGCATGATTAAAAAAATAAAAACGATATCTCTACCTCATGGTTAAAATTACCCCACCTAAACCAATGAAAGACCAGGTATTGTGCGATAAAATTACCAAATCATTTTTGGTAATTTTTTTCAAAGGATTTGTCAAGAGAAGCACAATAAAAAGGTTAATTCTCCACAAACAATATGGAAACTTGAGACTTGACCTTGGTCTACCAACCTCATTCCTACTGGACCCCTGTGTAGTGTTTTGGTGACAGTTAGAAATTTCATATGTATTTGATAAGGCAACGTGACAAGAGCCAAATAAAATGTCTAATTTGCTAGCATATTAACATGACATTAAATATTAAAAGCATGGGGTTCGATTAATGATGCGGTTTAGGTTCAATAAAAATCAAGTTATATACACGAGCAAGATAAAGTAATGGCATTACATGGTTTAACACTGAAAAAGAAATAGTGGATAAGTCCAAATTCCAGGATGAATAAATAAACCGAAAAATCTTGGCAATACTGAAAGCATCTTCAATCCGCTTAAAACAACACACACACACACACACGCACACACACACACACACACACACACACACACACACACACACACACACACACACACACACACACACACACACACACACACACAAGCATAATACATGCTCCCTCACCCTGCTGGCCCAGATCAGTGCTGTAAATATTGCATGTTCAAGTCTGTTGTAATTCTCCCAGCCATAAGTTTTAGTTTAGAATGGTTGTATTGTATTATAATAGATAATATAGAATAAAAAAAAGAAATTTCTCACAATGTCTTAACTACCGAAAATGGAATATCTATAAAAAGCTATACACTATATAACACTAATAACTAACTGAACACCTTATTTATGAACCAAATATTGTACAATGTATCATGGACTATATTAGATCCATTGAGATCTATTCAGTTGTATTATCACCATTCCAACTTCAAGACACTCGCAGTGTAACTCAATGTATCTACATATTGTATTGCAAATGGACCATTAATGTCACTTTGAGGCGAAAGCATTCATTAGCATGGCCCCAAGATGTCATCCCAAGCAGCATGTTATTGCTGTTTGAAATAGTTTCATCATTCTTAATATTTGAATTTGTGTGTGTGTGTGTGTGTGTGTGTGTGTGTGTGTGTGTGTGTGTGTGTGTGTGTGTGTGTGTGTGTGTGTGTGTGTGTGTGTGTGTTTGTATGTATGCATGCGTGTCTGGGTCTGTTGTCACTGCTGTGTTGATTACTAGCTTTATATTTGTGTTGAATATCGAATGTGTAAAAATGAGACAAAGGTTATATATGTATCCATTCCTTGATATTGTGAGTATAGCTTACAAATGTCTGCCTATTATGTTCTGCAATGTGAACAACATTGTGTATGAAGGCATTTAAATTGACAAAAAAGGATTTGTAACATCGTGATCTCTGAGTTCCTTTGAGCGATGTTGTCTTGTTTTTAGTGCCTAAAAAATAGACTAGTTGGCCTGCATTCTGTTCATAGTCACTTCAAACTGTACTTTTTTCTACATGTAAGATGGGGTATTCACAATTTGGGCAGATTTTACAAATTCAATCTGCAACCTTGAATGATCTGTTTTGCTGTCTATCTAATAAATAAATAAATATACAAATATTTACTACTAATACATACAAAATATTAAATGTGCTGTGTAAATACAATGGAAATACCCAGAAATACAGTAGTGGTTGAGGACTTTTAAAGACGATGATTACAATCTAAAAATTTGATAAGCCTGCCAGGCATTTCTCAATGCTAACAACGAAGAATTAAAGTAACAGTTTGAGTGTTTTCTAAGCATTGATAAAGGTGTCATCAATCATTCAATCAATCATCCTTCAATACATTTAGTGATACTGTTTAAGAAGCAAGTTTACAATAGCAAGTACTGCATGTTTAGGCTTTGGGTTGGAAGTGTCCTGTTCACTGACAACTGCACCACGGACGATCCGAAATGTGTGAGAGGGATTTGGTTTGCTCAAATAACAGGGCATCTCAACCTCTTATGTGCTAAAGCTAATGTGTTTCAGAAGGTTGGTGGTGCAATGCCCACCCAACTCAGTTTACCCACCACTAGAAACCTTTCCTGTCGAGTGTACTTCTCTCCGCTATCCCGGCCTGGGTGTGTGGGGTAACACGCGTTTCTCCTTGTATCGTCTCGACTTTGCACAATGCCACACACACATCACACAGTCACACACAGATGTGTTTTTTTTTTTTTTTTTTTTTTGTAAAAGGAAACACTTTATGTCTTTATTTCATGTCTAAGAAGTTACAAAGAATAAAAGCAAAGAATTACAACGCCGGCTGTGATGTCGTCCCTGTGTGTCGGTACATCATTGTGACCAGTGACTCTTATTGTGGTGTTGTGGTGTGACTCATTGGTGGGTTGCCGGGATCCCTGCTCATTACCACCTGTCACCCAGTCGTAGCGGAGGTGAGGAGTCCTTCAGTCACAGAAGGCGCACTGTTTGAGTGACACCACAACCCCCATGTCACCCCATGCCCCCCCCCCCCCCCCCTGGGGGCAGCACATTCCCCTCAGCCTACCCCCTCCCCCAAGCCGCTGTCATCTCTTGCATAGCTTCCATAGTCACGCTTTAGTCACACCAGGCCATGTCACAAGACTGTGACGGAAATATTAATAGATAAGTAACATCATAGCACCGTTAACCATCTCTTTGAAGCTATGGAGCAGCTTTTGGCCTTTCTAGATCCCTAGCAGATGCTTCTAGATTCAATAGTTGTGTGTGATAAAGGGTTGTGTCAACTACCCTCTTTCTATGATGCAGTACATTTTAAGTATGTCCAAAACCTTTCCTGTCATCATTGTTATCATCATAATCAGCACTGTCATCATCATAATCATCATCATCATCATCATCGTCATCATCGTCATCATCACTATCATCGCTATTAAAATGATCCTCCTCAACTTCATCGTCATCATCTTCACCATCCTTTACATCCCCCCCCCCCCCCCCCCTCACAGGGAGGGGCTGAAGATGGCGAGTGGCGCGGTGTTCCTCCCGTCGTCCGAGTCACACGGGTTAAAGAAGGGCACCAGCGGCGCCGCCACCGTCCCGAGGGAGAAGGTGTAGAGCGGCGCCATGCTGCCGGCGTTGTAGAAGGACAGCTCGCGCTGCTCACAGTCCAGGAACACGCCGATGCGCAGCAGGTGGCTGGACAGGACGATGCCCGTGGGCTCCGGGTCGGTGCACGCCACCAGCGTGCCGCTCTTCAGCGCCAGCGTCCAAATGCCGCTCAGGGTGCCGCTGTGGGCCATCTCCCCGCGGGGGACGTCGTCGCGGGCGACGCCCAGCCTCCAGGAGGTCTTGCGGCCCACCTCCACCTCCCAGTAGTGGCGGCCCGCGCTGAAGCTCTGCTGGCCAAACACGCAGTAGTAGTAGTGGAAGCGGCGCGGGTTGGCCGGGCACCCCGCCACGTCCTTGTCCTCCTCGTACCACATGGAGGCGCGGGACGGGGAGACGGTCAGCAAGGGGTGGGCGGTGTCGGGGTCAAAGGTGACGGCCGTGATGTCTGGTGGAGGAGGGCAGGCGACCAGAAAGGGAAGGATGTTATTTATTCTGCTATTGTTGTATGAACATAATTATTAAGAGTAATGGGGGTCGTTTTGGAGGACTTACTTGGATAGAGGCAGCTTTTCATGTGCTTCCATATTCTGTATTGGATAGGGCCCACAAATTGACCTGCTCGGACCTCGGTCTCTACCTCTCGTGGGGGGACGAAGCTTACCATGGACCTGCTCCGTCGGGGGGCAGTGGAGGAGGAGGAGAGTTGAGGGATAAGATGACAGCACATTAAGGAGTGTGTCAGTAGAGGGATTAGGGAGATTAAGGGGAGGAGAGAGAGAGAGAGGAAGAGAGAGAGAGACAGACAGTAACAGACAGAGAGAGGCGAGAGCGGGAGGGCATATGCTGGGCATGCATGGACTCAGGCTGGTGAGAACAGGGGAAACTTATTTTGAAATTTAGAAAACTTAGTTACTTTTATTAGTTTCTTTTGTTATCACAAAACTTGCCTTTTTATGAGGTCTTTAATTTCCTGCCATGAAGAAAGATTACAGTGAAAATCATGTTGACTTAAAAGCACAAACACAGCCATTTGTAATAATGTAGAGAAAGTGTTTTATTGGAAAGCGTCCAGGGTGAACACAGCCCCGGCCTCGCTGTGCTGCCCTTCTGTCTCTCACCTTTTAATGAGAAATTGATTTAGACCAGCGGAAAGCAAGACAGTCAACCAATCAGCCAATCAATGGCTGTAATTGATCAAATGAGCGCAACGTAGTGCAGAGGAAGAGCTGACAAGGTGGCTGTGCAAAGAGGGGCCAAGGGCTGCACTCTGTTGCCCCTCGGATACAGGAGAGGAGGTAATACTAGACTCCAGATTATGGAGATACAGCTGTGGTTACGTGTCTGAATATAACGGGAGCCGATTGGACGTTTGGGGGTCTGACATTCAAGGACTGGAAAACAAACCTGGAGAAGTATGTATTGTGTGTTTGTGTTCTGCGATAGTCATTGGAGATTAAGCCAGTCAATTATATACATTATGCAAGGGCATCATTATAAGATGCACTAGCTTCATATAATGTACTAGATCATTCCAAGGACCTGAAAGCACATGTGTATGAAGAATGTACTAGCGTACTAGAATGGACTAGATCATTCTGAGGGCCTGGTTATACATTGTGTGAAGAATAGAATAGAATAGTACATTTTAGAAGGCCCTATTTGGAGCTGTATATTTCATGAAGATTGTTCATTATAGAATAGTTAACTTTCAAATGTACTTTTTGGAACTATTACCTTCTTTTAATGTAAGGTTGATTATTGAATATAACTAATTGTCAAAGCCATTCCAAAAATGATTTACATTACAGAATAATATATATTATATATTTGGAACTATTAAATTATTTAAATAACGTAAATAATATAATAATATGCAGTATTAGGAGCAAGTGCATTCTATAAAGGATTCATATAAAGAACAAAAAATAGAACATACTATTTGGAACATTCTTCAAATATTGACCAAATATATGGTCAATCTTCGAGCTCTTGAAAAAGAAAAAAAAGGCATCCTAATTCATTGTATTTATGCTTGTGAATCAGCGAAAGAAACAACGTACTTTGAGCAGCTTAGGACTGTCCTCCTCGGCCAGCTTGCTGTTGAGCGTCGTGACGGCTCTCTCCAGGTCCTTCCCTTGCTCTGCGATCTTCCTCTCTCTCCCCCTCAGCTGCTTCACCTGCTTCTGCCGCGCCTTCCTGAGGCGCTCCAGGTCCAGGCTCTCCTCCTCATCCAGGAAACGGTGGAGGTTCTGGAACTCGGACCGCACCTCCCGCTCCAAAACATCAAAGCAGTTCTGAAAACACACAGTGTCAAGCTGTTTTTTTTTTTTTTTTTTTTTGGGGGGGGGGGGGGGGGGGGGGGGCATGAATGGATGAATATATGGACTCTCTACCCTTACACTAACACAAACATTGAGGCACAACGAAAATAATACCTGTACTGTTTTAGCAAATGCTTATTTCAAAACAGTGTGAGGTAAATACCTCTACTCCAACGGACTGTATGTACATCTCACACTCTTCCTCTCTGCACTCGTCCAACTCATGTTGGATCCTTTTTATAGCATCGATGAGCTTCTCCTGCAACACACACACACACACACACACACACACACACACACACACACACACACACACACACACACACACACACACACACACACACACACACACACACACACACACACACACACCACAAACAGCATTAACATAATATTTAAGAAGTATCCAAGGGAAGGTTAAGTCAGTAGAGGCGAGGGTTAGTTGATCTCCATGTTATACTTTACTATGAGAGTCAAATAGGTATGGCTGGCATCTTCAGCGTATGATTTGCCTGACAAATGTCATATGTCTGCTAAAGTAAATGTCACATCTCCTGTCTAATGTTTGTGAATCTTACCTTGGCAACAGAGAGGCCATTTCTGCAGTTGTTGTTTCTGTCAGTCATGTGTTTTCTGTAGTACTTGCCAGTTTCTGGTATCCCGAAAAGAAGGCTACATATGGGACACCTGGGAATGAGCAGGGGGAAGTGAAGCAGAGAAATGAAGAGGAGGGAGGGATTAAATGGGAGGGACAGACCAGAGCCTATTTGAAATGAAAATGATAGCGTAAAAAAAGAGGGGGGAGCAGAGAGAGGGAAAGAGAGAGAGAGGTAAAGAGAGTAGAGCACACATATAGAGAGGAAGGCAGTTAATGGTGGGAGCGGGGGTTGGGGTGAACATACTACGCATACAATACTGACACAGGAAAAGCAATAAAAGAGCTGAGGTTGAACACAAGCAAGGCTGAGAAATGTCAAGACGGGTGAGCTAAGGTCATCCTAAGAACGCACCGCCCTGCAAAGGGGCCAGAGACTCCGTTTGGGAGAGATAAACAGATGGAGGGAGCGAGGGAGGGAGACAGGATGGGGGGGGGGGGGGGGGGGGGGGGGGGAAGAGAAAGACTAGTCTAGCTGCCAGGGCTAGCTGTCGGACAGAATTTCAATGCCAGAGACAGAAGGTTCTATTCCTGTCTACCGGTGTCTTTGGTAACAAAGGTGCACTAGCCAGTCAGACAAACAGTTGGACAGCCAGGCAGGCAGGCAGGCAGGCAGGCAGGCAGGCAGGCAGGCAGTCAGGCATGCAGGGGAGAGAAGAAGCCAGCTAGCCAGATATAGTCTTTCGAGTGGGAGTGGCATTGCCTGCAGAAGTAGACGGCGCTGTTTTATGTGTATATTGGCTTAGTATTATCTGGGGGATCTGATAGGATCCACTGTAGAAACTGAGGCATCAAAGCTGCAATAAAGCATTCTGTTTGGATATCCATATCTGCCATTCTATCTGAGCCCAAGCACCATAAACATACAGTCAGCAATTATTTCCCACAGCTCCCTGCACATTGTCTGCATCCCAGTGGAAAAGTAAGAACTTCCCCTTTCTAAAAGACGTCAACCTTTAAAATCCCTGCAGTTCATAACCTGAACTTATGTCTTTGCCTGTTTTGTTGCGTCTGTAATTGCATTTTTTTAATGTACTCTGCATGCACACAGAAACAAACACACACACACACACGCACACACACACACACACACACACACACACACACACACACACACACACACACACACACACACACACACACACACACACACACACACACACACCACGCACGCGCACACACAGCGTGCAGCACTGTCTGCATGTTGGTGCAAAGGCAGCATTACTCATCTCTGCGAATGTTGCTCATCTATAATTCATGGGAGCGGGTGCTTGCAAGGGATTGTGCTGAGCTCAGGGTGAGCCTGCTGCACTACTGTAGTATGGTAGATGAACACGTCGATTAAAGTGTGATCTATGACAATGCACCCATTCGGATGGAAGGTAACAGCTAGTTGTTGTATCATGGTGTTGTCTATTACAAATGAATGCCACATTGAAAAGCATGGACCATTTATAGTTCCATCCCGCTCCATAAAGATATATAGACCCATACATTTGCACCTCATCAACATAAAGGGACACACTCAAAACCGTTACAATCACACAAATACACATTGTGCAACCTATTTTGAACATTAGCCCCACTCATAGAAGTCTTCAAATAGGCCCCGCCCATAGCGGCGCTTATCAATGACGACATCCCATCTCGACGTAAACAAGAGCATGTCGCACAAGAAGTCCCAAGTAGGAGGTGAACCAATATTTCCATTCTCTTATTAATGACTTAACATTTAGGAACATACCTGTTATTCTGCGGTTAGTTCCCACTTCCAACTCTTTGACTTCCGCAGGAGTCCAAGCAGGCAGAACACTTAAACTAAAAAAAAAAAATGCTAACACGGGTAGCTAACGCTTTGAATGAAAGAGACAGCTCATAACGATTGGTTTCACAGTTATAAGTTATAAGGGATTTGATTTGCTTCTGTTTGTTCAAATGGAAATACGTACGTGAGTATGCAAATACGTATTATTCTACTTGAGTTTTGCTTGTCATGGCAATATTTGAACACCCACTTATTACTAAGTGTTCTTTGCTAACTTCTAATTGAGAATAGTAGGTTGTGGAGGTGTTATTCATGTCCTATTAATCATTATTAATGTCCTATTACTCTGTATTAATGTCCTATTACTCTATATTAATTTATTTTTACTCTGTGCTAATGTCCTATTACTTTGTCTTCATTTCCTTTTACTCTGTATTCATGTCCTATGACTCTGTATTTATTTCCTATTACTCTGAATCAATGTCATGTTTCTGTGTATTCATGTCCCACTCTGTAAACATGTCTTATTACTCTGTATGCAAGTTCATATTACTCTGTATTTTTGTCCTATTATTTGTATTGCTGCCCTATTACTCTGTACGTAATTAATGTACTATAACTCTGTACGCAAGTTCCTACTGCTCTGTATTCATGTCCTCTAACTCTGTATTATTCTATTCTAGAAATGAACGGACTAGCAGACATCGAGGTGGACTATAAGCGCAAATATAAAAACCTTAAACGAAAGTTAAAATTTCTTGTTTATGTAAGTATTACTGTTTTTATATGATAAATAAATAACCAGCTGCACTAGACAGTTATTCAAAACTACGTTCTGTTTTTTCTTCCAGGAGCAAGAGTGTTTCCAGGAGGAGCTTCGGAGGTCACAGAGGAAGTTACTCAAGGTCTCCAGGGACAAGAGGTGGAGCTCTGACCTCAATAACTGAATCATTGCATTGATAATTGGCGAATAGTTGAAAATTAGTAAATATGTGTCCTATTCTTTGTTTCCAGCTTCCTCCTGGACAGACTGCTGCAATATGAGAGGGTAGACGAGGACTCCTCAGGTGCAGTCTACCTTTCTAAGCATTTATATTGTCAATTTTTCTTTCAAAGCATTTTATTCTTTGTGCGCCAATCAACTGCACACCTGCACTGAGATTCCCTCTGCTTTCTCTACCAGATTCGGATGCTACGGCTTCGTCAGAAAACAGTGACACAGAAGGCTTCAGGGAAAGAGAAAGGGAGCGAGACGCAGGGAAAAAGTAAGAGTTAATACAGGGAGAAACCATCGAATATAGCCTACTGGCCCAGTATGTGAGCTTGTTAAGAACCGATAAACTTTCATTGTGACACTCATCAGTGCTGAACGTGTCTCAAGGTGCGGACATTATTTTGCATTACATTTGTTCTTGTTCCATCATTTGGCATGTAATTTAGTTACACCGTTTTCATTTAAAAAAATTAGAGGTTCAATCTAAGGGCTCATGGTCTCATGGGCTCATGATCTCAAATAAAGATTGTTAAAAGTAATGCTGCAGAAGGGAGAAATATAAGGTCTGGTCGATTTAAAGGATTATTAAAAAATGTCTTTAACATATTTGTATTACTTGATGAATATGTTACAGCAGGGCTGTAGATAGAAAGTGAACCAAAAAAACTTGAGAAACCATGAATATCTGTTATTGCCATTTATTTTGGCTTGGGTGTTTATTGGGGAGTATTTTGCTTTCTGTGCAAATCCGGTAAAGACACCTGGGATTTCTATCATTAATTATATAAACTGCTAAATAAATAGAATCCCTCCCCATTTAGGTTGAAAACATTGCCTATCCTTTTGTGTTCTTGGCTGAGACAAGCTATACAATACACAATAGCATAAAATCTCCCCTTCTGCTCATAGTCAACAGCATACTCTGTTATCACACGCCTTGTGTTCATTTCTGTGGTCTCCCTCCCAGGCGCAGGAGTAGTCCCGGAGCCAGCCTCCCTCCTTCCTCCTCAGCACACCTCTCCCTGCTCTCCCGCCCTGGGGTAGCTTCCCTTCAGTCCTCCGGCTCCGGGGATTACCTCAACACGGTGAGCTCTCAGTCTCAGTTCACCCTTAATGTCTTCATGAACACTTGCTCCACTGTTTTCACCCATGACAGTTACACCCCTGGTTTTATTTAAGTTTTTATTTATTTATTTTATTTGTTGGTTATATGTTGTCCTTATTATTTAATTGTGGTTATTTATTCCTGGTTTTGGTTTATCATGACCTCATTGTCTTTACATCGTCCTTGTGCATTTTGTGTGTGCATGTGTTGTACCGTGCATGTGTTTGTTGTGTGTGTGTGTGTGTGTGTGACACATGGGGCCTGTTTGCGTGTGTGATGGGCAGATGCCCTTCCCACCAGAGTATCTGGCCCCGCCGGCCGAGCGCGTGAAGAAAGAGAGAAAGATTCAGACGCCTAAAAACAAGAAGGACACACCTGGGAAGGTGAGAGAGGAAGGGTATCAGTTGCCTGGATAATCACATCTATAATGACACACACACACACACACACACACACACACACACACACACACACACACACACACACACACACACACACACACACACACACACACACACACACACACACACACACACACACACTCTGAACACACACACTCTGAACACACACACACACACACACACTCTGAACTGGATTTTTGGGTCAAAGGTTATTAATTATTAATCCATAGCAAACAATGAAGGGGGCTGTGACCTACTTCTGGACCATCAGCAACACTGCACACCCATATAAACACAGCTTGGTTCCCCTGACCTTAATCCATACCCCTGGTTTGTTAACCTTTCTGTTTTGTTTACTTTCCTTCTCTGCATGCTACTCAGGTAGTTGCACCACTGACGGCTAATTACCAATCAGCCCCCGCGGGCCCCCCCGCGGGCAGCGGCCCCTTCAGCTGGGTCCCCCGACAGATGCTGAGCGGCGACGCCGCGGAGGAGGAGGGGGACAGTGAGCTGGACAGCGACCGGGGGGACGAGGACCGGGGGGAGGGGGACGAGGCTGAACTAGTCATTGATATCCCCAATGAGTGATGAGGAGATGCTGCTGGTTGTTTTTGTATTTTATACTTGTATGCATGGTGTGGGTGTGTTTCTGTGTGCTGGTCTGCCTTGGTTTGCAAAACGCAATGTAATTATGTACGGTTGAATACCGCAACTCCCTGTTTAGAATCTCAAAGGAGGAGCCAAGCACCCCCCTGTGGAGGGTTGGCTTTACTGCAGTCTCACTGCCAAAACAATGCGTCTCGCACACAACTCTGTGATATGTTATGCTATTATTAGCTGTCCGTTAATGAAGATAATACAAAGAACACAGGATATTGATCTCCCTCTAGAGTCATAGCTTTGCTTTCTTTGATCGTTCCCTTACTAATTATGTTTACATTATTAATAATATTTGTTTACGTTCTGTTTAAATCGGGCCATTGTTCAACTGATGCTTTTTCATAATTTTAGATTAAAATGGTGAAATTAAACCTGGCTTAAAGTATTGATTTTTATTAAGATAAATCATGTTATTTATCTGATTTCACTTTGGTCTTATTGAAGTACTCCTGATGTTTCTGGATGTTCTTGTTGTAACATTGATGATCACTTCCCCTCAACCGTGTGTTCACCAACGCAGCATTCAATCTCTTTAAAAGTCAGGTACTAATAGGCTTCACCTAGCCCGCCTGAGGAATCACACCCCAAAGCAACGATACCAGTTACTGCCTCCCTGGCATTTTGATGAATAATAACATCTGGGTGAACTCATTTCTACCCTACTTCACTAATATTTGCAATATATATACAATTCTTCATTTTTATACAGTACAAGGGTATTGCATAACGATGTAGAATGGTATGTATTCTTATAACTGTTAATCTTTAATATTTATAAAGGTTCTATTTGGTCAATCACAAAAGTCCTTGTATTGCCAGCACTTTGGAAGGAATTACACAATCTTCAGCCCAGCCCACGGGCGCTGGTGAATAATGCTGGCTATAACTCTGAAGGAGTGCGGCCTGGCTTCATTCCAATACATTTGTGAGACGTTTTCTTTTACGGAGAACAATTTTCTGCTATAATGCAAATTTCACAACGATTTGGGGAAAGGGTAGAGTGTCCCAAAAGGCTTATTATTAATATTCAGAACTACAGATACCTAACCCAGGCCAAGCATTTCCCTGGGGATTTATACTGCACTCCAGAGTATGACTGAGCAATGTCACAATCTCTTAATATTCTAACACAGATTACAGGGTTGTATATGTTTATATGTTATTTATAAACGTACTATTCAAACTATGTTATTCATGTGTTATGTTCTGATCATCTGTTAATCTTAGATGGTTGCAAACGCCAACGTTCCGTTGGGATTGGCATATTGCAAGTCCAAACACCTGAATGTTGTTTGGAGGGTGCAGAGTATGTGTGTGTCATAATGAATCACTGTTCCACTGATCCTGTCAATCAGCTGAAAAAACCATGCAGAGAGTGCTCTCTGGGAATGCAGTCTTACAGGTAACTGCTGGTTCATTCAGGGCGTGGGCTTTGGCTTGTGTACTTAATAGCAAAAAGCATTTAAAGGTGTAACCATAGTAGAGAGAGGGAGAGAGGGGTTGAGGTTGAGGTGCAGCCAGAGTGAGAGAGCAAGAGAGAGAGAGAGGGAGGAGGGACAGACAGAGGGGGCGAGGTTGTCAAGGAAATGAAGGCGCAAGCGAGATTGTGCCTGCAACACTCTCATTCTAACACAGCGAACGTAACGCTAAGGCGAGACAGAAGGCATGGATGAGGGCACATTTAAAGAGAGAGCGAGAGGAGACTGAAGAACAACAAGCCACCACAACAGAGACGTACCAGCCTGGACCACCATTATCCTTCCATCCAGATACAGAAGCCTCTGTATAATTGATAAGCATCGCTCACGCCCTCTGTGTGTGTGTGTGGGCAAGAGGAAGAGTGGAGAGAGAGTGGGAGGGAGTCAGCACCAGCAGCACCAGCACCAGCATGTTGTGGCAGGGAGCTCTAATGAATGCAGCTGCTGTCACGGCCTGCATCCTGGCAGTGCTGGGCCCGGGCTTGTCTCTCCCAGCTGAGGACTGCAGCCACTGCTTCTACAGGCAGACGCCCCCGCGGGGACCCTCATCTGAAGCCCTGCAACAGCTCTGCCACGGTGCCCCAGGGGGCCAGGCCTTCGCAGCGCTCCGCAGCCCGACCTGTGACACAGCAGTCCTCTCTGCCTTCCGCGTCGGCCATGTAGGGACTGTGAGGGAGGGAGAGGAGGCAGTGGTGAGGAAACGTTTTTTTTCTGTATTATTATGATATCAGCTGAGAAAAGCTGCCTCTGGATTATGTCAGATGTTTCAGGGACTACGTTGTTTGTTGAACTTTTGAGTGAATCTCCAGTGCAGAGGTCAAGGTAATTCAAGGTAACTCAACTATCAATCCGGAATTATTGATTTCAGAAGATAGAACTGTTTAATGAAAACTGTTAAATCATTAATTTGGCTGGAAAGAGTTGTAAAGTCAAACTATCTCAACTCTTTAATCAAACGCATCAGTAAAACAGTTGAATATTTATCAAGAGTTAAACATTGTCTTTTGGCATACGTTCTGTATGGTCAGAAAGAATAACCTTTCTAATCTCAACTACAGAACCTATATTCAGAGCTATACAATAGTTCCACCATATAGAATTGAACCATCTATGACATCCAACCTCTATTCTATTTCTCTTTCAGTCCGAAATCCCAGACCTTGATGTACTGACCCCTGCCCTGCTCCAAGGAGACGGGGGCGACGCTCAGCCCTCCAATGTTCCTGAAGAATCTCCTCTCAGGCTCTGGGACTCCTCCATCACCACCCTGGTCCTCTCCTCCGTCAGCCCACAGTGCAGCTCCGTCGGAGGGGACCTCTACGTGGTCACCGGGCGAGGGCGCCTGGGACCGGACGCCCAAGGCGGGGATGAGGGGTGTGAGGCCAGTCAGCTGCTCTGGTCGGCGATGTGCTGTGACGTTCCCTCCGGGGGGGACCAGGGCTTCAGTGTGGGCCTGGTCCGAGAGGCCATGGGGGAGGAAGAGCAGCAGGTGAACATGGAGCAGCTGGAGGAGATGCTAGGAGTCACAGAGCTGTTCTCTGAGGGCTGTGGCGGTAGCTCTGGGCAAGCCGCGGTGGACTTCACACTTGGCGCTGAGAGAGTTTTACTGCAAGATGCCTCAACGAAGAGCGTTGAAGATTCAGAGGATCAGGGAACAGATCAGGACTCCTCTGGAGAAGGGATCACGGAACAGGCAGCGAGAGTGGAAGATCAAGTTGCTGATGTTGATGCCACCCCGAAACAATCTGACGGAGAGGAGGGGTCGACATCTCCACAGGACCCTGATGAAGAGCAGAGCGACGAGAGGAGATCAGAGGCCCGGGCCGGAACAGAGTCAGGTCATTCTTCAGATGAGGGCGAGACGGCCGAGCAGACAGCAGAGACGCACCCAGAAGAGGCTGAGACCAACAGCACTATCATCTACCTTATCTCCACCAGCGTCTACATTCTCACCCTTCCCCTGCGCCCTGTGTTCTCCACCATCACCAGCCTACCTGGACAGGTAAGACAGCTCACTGCACACATGGGGACTCCATTCTCCTGGCATGCACCGCAATCTGGTTTAACCGCTTTCTCCTCCTTTCACCTGTTGTTTCAGGTGGCATACATTCTTCAGGAGGACCTGGGAGTTCTCGCCGCGCTGCCCGGAGACACCTGCTACATGCTGTACTTTGTGGCCTCCGGCGTTGTGTCTTGGATGCGTTGGGCGGTGGAGGTCGTGCTGGACCTGGTGGGGGGATGTGGCTGTGGCTTGTACCACTGCACCTCGGCCATGGTGGGAGAGCTGCTGGGCAGCTGCTACACCGGGGTCACCGGGGTGGGGACGCTGGCCGGCGACTCGGTGGGGATCGTGGGGGAAGTGGCGGACAACGCCTGGTGGGTCACCAGGCTGCTGGGCGGAGAGCTGTGGGAGCAGAGCAAGGGGTACGCGGGGACGGTGGGATCGGAGATGGGGGGCCAGGTGATGACCGTAGGCGGGGGGCTGGGGACGCTGGTGTGGAGAATTTTGAGGGGGGTGTTTCGCGTGATCAGATTCGTAGTGGGTTTAGTCTTTGGGACACTGCGGTTGATTGCGGTTGGCCTCGTAGATCCAGCCACACCGGACGATCCACCTGCGCTGGTGAATCAGTTAGTCAATGCAGAATAACCCAGCTCATGGCCGTCAAAATGTTTTGTTTGCAATGAAACTAAAATTGAAATGTAAAACAGATTTATCCTTTAACAAGTAGGGTATTCAAACAATTATATCGTTAATACACAGAAATAATAACACGTTACCAAAGATTCGACTCACACTGTTCAGAAAGTAAGGGTTGTTCATAACTGTTCAACAAATGTGTATGGTTTTGAATTTAGGTTTATTAATGTTTTTAACAATATCATGGAAGTTGAATTGTAAAATAAAGTTTGCCTCAAAATGTTTGAATAAACAATAATTACAACACCTTTCATTTATGCTGTTTACAAGATTTTTTTATTGACAATAATTGTTATAGTAGCTATCTGGATTTATATATTTTCTTCTTCTTCTTCTTCTTCTTCTTCTTCTTCTTCTTCTTCTTCTTCTTCTTCTTCTTCTTCTTCTTCTTCTTCTTATTTTATATATATATATATATATATATATATATATATATATATATATATATATATATATATATATATATATATATATATATATATATATATATATTAGCTGGATACATATATATCTTATTATTCTAACGAGGCACTGTAAATACTGCCTTGGTGTGGCGGAAACGCTGCAAAACAACGGGTCCTCAGACCCGGAACCCTTTTCCACCAATTGCATCAGACACCGGAGCGGCTGTAGGAAACACATGCACGCTCCCCCCTAGTGCTAAGCTGACGTCTCATTCTCTTTCATTCAAAGGTAAAATTCTGTATGTGTGAATTGTTTATAACGTATACAATGTATAACAATTCCCGTTATAACCCGAAATGATTATACGTACTTTATGAAAGTATGTGGAGAAGAAGTTTATGTTTAGTTGTGTTAGTAACTGAGTAACTGCAACCTGCGACGACTTACTGCACTGCAACTTTTGAGGATTTAGCTTTGGCTGATATAGCTAGCTGGATAGGCATGCTTTGTCATGTTGTTGTTTTTTTATCAATAATACTCGTGTGTAAAATGTATGTGTCGTCATTACTCGATTCCTCCGATACCTTTGACAGATATCATAAAGATGACATTAGATCTCGGTCAGTTATATGTTACACGTGTACTTGTTGTTGACACTGTTTACCTAGCCACTTAACCGGTCACTGTGTTATTTCCACCAGGGATGGCCTCTCTCTATGTGTCCCCCCACCCTGACGACTTCAGGAGTCTACAGGCTCTGATCGCGGCGGAGTTTTGCTCCTCTTCACGCCCCCGTACCGTCACAGAGCAGCCCCCGGCGGCCCTAAACGCCCGCTCCAGGCCCACCCTGGTGCTTGGGGCCGGGGTGGACTCGGTGCTCTCTGGGTCCAGCGCCGTGTCCTGGTACCTAGCCTCTCAGGGGAAGAGGGTTGGCCTGGACGAGAAGCAGCAGAGCCAGGTTTGGCAGTGGCTCAGCTTCGCAGACAATGAGCTCACCCCGGTGTCCTGCGCTGTTGTCTTCCCGCTGTTGGGGGTCACCGCTCCGGATAAGAAGGTGAGACGAGTATACCCCCAAGATCTCTTCATGTATACTCCTTGATCCCATTCATTGATGTCCCCATCCTAAAAAAACACACCTTGTTTATCTGGATTCATTTTGAAATCCACGAAAGTTCCATCATGTCACCATTTTGTCCTTCCACTTTTGACTTCAAACATGGCTGCTCTCTGCTCCATAGCAGAGAGCAGCCATGTTTGAAGTCCAGAGTTGCTCTGTTCCATCGACTAAAGCATTGTCCTCCAGCTCCAGCAGAGTTCCCGGACGGAGCTGCTGCGTGTGCTGAAGGTTCTGGACAAGGCCCTGGAGCCCAGGACCTTCCTGGTGGGGGAGAGCTTGACGCTGGCGGACATCGCTGTCACAGCCGCCCTCTTGCTGCCCTATAAATACGTGAGTGGCGTTGGTTAAGCCGTGCCAATGATTCACCCTGCCTGGAGGAGCTATCTGTTGGCTCATCATCTGTGAATGTCTGCTTGCTTGTTAGGCGCTGGAGCCGTCCGACAGAAAGGTTCTGAACAACGTGACCCGCTGGTTCCTGACCTGCATCAACCAGCCACAGTTCCTCCAGGTCCTGGGGGAGTTCAGCCTTTGTGAGAAGATGGTTCCTGTCACCCCCACGGCCAATGCACCTGCTAAGAGTAATGCACCTGCCAAGGCCAGCGCTGCCGCCGTCTGCCCACAGGCGACGAAGGCTTCTGCGGCTCCTAAGGCGACGAAGGCTGCTGCGGCTCCTAAGGAGACCAAGGCTGCTGCTGATCCTCAGGAAGCCGGTGATGTTAAAGATGATGCTGCTGCTAATGGTAAGGGCTGGCTTCCCTCTTGATGCCGTTTCCTAAATATGCTGGGACCACCGTGTAATCACGACCCGTTGATCTTTGATCATTCAGGACCACCGAAGACAGAGGCCCAGCTAAAGAAGGAGGCAAAGAAGAAGGAGAAGTTGGACAAATTCCAGCAGAAGAAGGACATGGAAGAGAAGAAGAAGAAGCTGCCAACAACAGAGGTAACGACCTCAGGCCAATATGAGCATGTTACTGTGTAATTACTTCAAGGGCCCTATACCTCTATCAGCAGGGTGCTCTGCCTTTTAACTCTAGAGACCTGGAGGCATTGAGGAATTCCAGATATGAGCTACAGAAAGCCATCAGAGATGCCCAAAGAGCCTACAGGGACAAGTGTCATACTGCCACAGCTCTGACCCAGACGCAAGTGGTGTGGCTTAGGTTCCATCACCGACTACAAAGGGAGGAATTTCCTCAGAGAGTGCACCCTCCAGTTAGCGGGGGTATTCACATCTATATTAAAGGGAAACTTCACCCATTTCCATTAAGCTTTGTATCGTTAGAAACCCACTCATATTTTTGAATGGTCATGCATCATTCCCTTATTTTCTGGAGGGGCTGGAGAGATCCGTATCGATCTCCAACACTTCCTGTTTAAGATGACGCAATATGACGATTTTTGCGTAGAAGTAAATAAATAGGAAGTGTAAGAGGGGAGGATTCTCGAAAGACTACAAGCACTAGTCCCACTCCCCCATAGGAGGTGGGACCCACTGACGCTACAGACCTATTGGAGCAGGGACTTCACCAGCAGAAACTAACATCCACAGCGTCTGAAGCTAGAAAACAGAGGCTGTTGATAAAACTGAAGTACAATGGCGGAAGGTACTGGATCTGACATAGAAGATGGGGATTTTGAAGATCTGATGCTCGAATCAGATGTTCGTGGCTACCTCTACGAGCCGCAATATAGCGACGAGCAGCTGAAGCTGATAGAGGAACAGGAGGCGGCTGCGGCTGCTACAGCCGATAGGCGGAGATCTAGATCCGTGGGAGTGGCCAGCGAAGCTGTGCATGGTGGGAGTTGTTGTCTTCAATCCACAAGCGCCAAAAAGTCACTTTCTGCCTTTTCTCGGTCAAGACGGCACAAAATTAGAATTTTATTTTATTATTCGACTACATATAGGACCCAATTTCAATGCATATTCATGCCTCCACCGGTGAAATGCTCCTTTAAGCCTCTCGCTGAACCTTGTCTGCAGTCCCCACACGCTTCAAACTGACCCCCATTGTCTCCATACCAAAGACTGATGATGACCTGTAGCAAAGACATCCATCGTCATGAAGTCCTCCAGCGTCCTTATGACGGCACACATCTGTGTGTTTCCTTACATCTTAGACCCCCTCACTTTGCAAAGTGCCCCAACTAGATCTGCGGACGACACCATCGCCCAGGCAGTACACACTGCCCTCTCCCGCCACGTACGTGAGGATGTTGAGCATAGACGACAGCTCGGCATTCAACACAATTGTGCCCGCCAAGCTCATAAAGAAGGAGCAGACCCATTAATAGTGTTATGAGCGGCTCTCGTGTTTTTCCTAAGTTGACACTTCCGTGATAAATGTCATGCATAGTAATTAATGACCAAGTTACATAAACATAATGGCATGGTTGTTTGTTTAGGTGGGCTAACACGCGCTTTCCTCATTCTTCCCTTCAGAAAAAGCCCAAACCGGAAAAGAAGGAGATTGGAGTGGTAGCGTACAACACCCCTACCCCAGCCGGGGAAAAGAAAGGTGATCCGTTAATCCCAAGTGTCTATTTTTGTCTTCTCTTTCTTTTGAGCTTTCATTTTCGCTGATTAATTATCAGGGAAAGTGCAGGATACGTGCATTCGTGTGTGTGTGTGTGTGTGTGTGTGTGTGTGTGTGTGTGTGTGTGTGTGTGTGTGTGTGTGTGTGTGTGTGTGTGTGTGTGTGTGTGTGTGTGTGTGTGTGTGTGTGTGTGTGTGTGTGTGTGTGACTGACGCCTCCATCTCCCCCACCAGATGTGGTCAGCCCCCTGCCCGACGCCTACAGCCCCCAGTACGTGGAGGCGGCCTGGTACCCCTGGTGGGAGAAGCAGGGTTTTTTCAAGCCAGAGTATGGGGTAAGACGCTGCTCAACTGTCCCTGTGTTGACATTAGGTGTGCATGTGTTACCGGTTAGTAAATCATAACCGTTTGGGAAAAATAAGTAAACGAAAACCGTAAAAAAAACAAAAAACGCTGCGTCATTGTTTCAAAGGGAATCGCGACGGTCCATACTTTCAACATAGTTTACATATTTATAATTCGAAATTCGTCCCAGCCTTTATACCACAGATACTCTAGGGTCTATAGCATATAACCGCTGTTTCTGATTACAGTTTAATGTAACAGTAAGCTGACAACATCCTAATTAACACCGCAACTGCAAATTAACCGCACAGAGATGCGGTTAACCTTGGCAACCGGTAAAACAAATTTTATTTTTATAATGATGCTCGATCACTCTGCTCGAGCATCCACCGTGTTGATAAACAAATAATCCCCCTATAGCGCGACTGCGGTTCACTGCGGTTCAAAACAAAAAACTTTTTAACAAAAAATAACGGTTAACTGTACAGGAAACAACGGGTTGTGTAACCGTTTACAATTTTTTGTAACCGTTCACACCCCTAGTTGACATACAAGTAGTGAAAGTAAAAGAGTTATTTTTGTTACATAGTCATGGGACTCTAGCCTGACTCTAGACAATTTGCAAAGGCATTTTAGTCTGGAGCTTCTGTTCATTTTTCGACTTACAAGGGCCGTTATCTACGGGTGTGGACCAAAACAAATCAGAGCCACGCAACTGGTGTCATATCAGCAGCAGCCATCTTGGTTGTTTAGGAAAATGCCTCCATCATGCTCCCATAGGGCCCTCCTCCATACGCCCATCGTATTAAACCCACCCGTAGTAGATAAACGGTTGTGATTGGGATCGGCCCAACCCCGACTAGGTCTGCCAGGCCAGAAGTATATGCCATAGCAAATAAACATAACCTCGCAGATCTGTCTGATGCTCAGGCAAATGGGACTCTACACGTGGAACAGCATGGAAGCATATCTGCTGTGCAATAAATGCATAAATACGATGACGATGACAAATGTAGGTTGTAGGGATACACCAGCAGAGGAAAAGACATGCACACGTACAAGAAAATCTGGTTTATAATGGGATGGTGCCATATGATGATCAACACCCCAGAATGTTGCCAGGCTGTTCCCAATAGTCTCTAAAGTCTTGTCTTCCTGTTGATACTTGTGTATAATCCATGAATTATTTAGTCATGATGCCTACAGTGAACCCCAGAGTGTACCCCAGAGCGGTTCTTCTGAAAGTCAAACCACAACAGTAGAATAGACCGTTATTCGCCCTGAGGGGGGATTTGTCCTGCGCATCGGGGTCGGCAAACCGGAAAGTCCAATAAAACATTGAGGGCACAAAAAGAAACAACAATCCCCATGATGGCTCAGTGTCTCTCAGCCCTGATGTCCTCCCCGCTGTGTGATCCTGTGCATGTCACCTGTGTGACGGGCAGCAGAGGAGTGAAAGGGAAACCCGTTGAAGGGACTGAGATCTGTGTCCTGGTTGTGCAGAGGAAGAGCATCGGGGAGCCCAACCCCCGGGGAGTGTTCATGATGTGCATCCCTCCGCCCAACGTGACGGGATCTCTTCACCTGGGCCACGCTCTGACCAACGCCATTCAGGACAGCCTCACCAGATGGTAACACACCTTTTACCTGAGAACAATGAAGCATGTGTTTTTACATTGGATCTTTCATTTAGTCAATCAAGTGTATTTATACAGCCCCTAATTACAATTGTAATGATTAAAGTCATGTTAATCGGAAAGCCAGGCCCCCATCGAAGCCGCCCCTGCTTGTTTTCGTAGCAACGGGCGGTCAACAGGATGCCAACATGATAACTTTCACCGACGGTCGCTGTTCAGTCAGTAAATGACTGTTTCTGCAACATTAAGGGAAAGGATAACTTCTCATTTCTAAATGAGCCCAATAGTAAATGTAACACACTTTATCCAAATCAACGTAATTTGAACTTTATTTATCCAACGCATTTAAATGTAAAATCTATTTTGCATGAGTGACCTGGCCTTGATCAATACCGGGATTCATAGATTCTGCATTGGTGGACCCCAGTGGGGAATCAATCCGTAACCCCTGCCAGTGCTAATGCCTTGCTGCTCTAGTTGAGCCACATACTCTTTGAGCTAGACATTACGTTCTGAACACGGGTTGGGGTCTGAGCATTGCGTCTGAACACGGTTTATTTCTGGCGGTCTCCAGGCACCGGATGCGCGGTGAGACCACCCTGTGGAACCCGGGCTGCGACCACGCCGGCATCGCCACCCAGGTGGTGGTGGAGAAGAAGCTGAAGAGGGAGAGGGGCATGACCCGCCACGACCTGGGCCGGGAGGGCTTCATCGAGGAGGTCTGGAAGTGGAAGAACGAGTGAGTAGACCGAGTGGAGGACTTATTCTAGGGATCTAATGCTCTTGGAGGATTGCTTTGTGGGACCATCCTGACCTCGCGAGTCCACATTCAATTTCTCTCTGATCCGTCTGGCCTCGAGCCCGTTGAAAGACTCCCAAAGTACAGAAATGAGAGGAAGAAACAGCCCTCAGGGTAGGGAGCCTCTTGTTCATGACAGTAAAGGAGCTGTCCAAACAATGACGGCGTCAAAGGAAACTGTATCAATCGCAATCAAAACAGTTTTTGCATGAAATAGGCTGCATTAGCTTATGTTTTAATGTTAACACATTAAAGGGGTGATATTAAGCCTCAGACAATCTATAATATAATCGTGATCGTTCATTAAAGATAACTCTTTCTTGAAATCATCAATACACTCTTCTCATATGGTACATATTGTTCCAACAACCTCTCTAAGTCTGGAAAGTGCAGCTCTTAGTAATCCATCACATGGCTCTTTTAATTCATCAAGGAAGGGCGACCGCATCTACCACCAGCTGAAGAAGCTGGGTTCCTCTCTGGACTGGGACCGAGCCTGCTTCACCATGGACACCGTAAGCATCTCACTGTGTGTTTGAGACTTGAAGCCCGGCCCTGTAGAAACGTCCGCCACACAACACACTGTTCCTGTGATCCCCCTCTACAGAAACTGTCCTACGCGGTGCAGGAGGCCTTCATCCGTATGCACGAGGAAGGCGTGATCTACAGGAGCAAGAGGCTGGTCAACTGGTCGTGCACGCTCAACTCGGCCATCTCCGACATCGAGGTGGGGGACGGGGATGCGTTGAACATCGTGTATTGAGCCCCTTTCACGGGAAAGGCCTTCAATTCAATTCCCATTTCTTCTTCCCTCTAAGGGCCATTAACCTCGGCGGTTAATTCAACCGCAAGAAAGGAAGACCACTTACAGTTCATCCACATCTAACATTTTTCATTTTAGAGTCCAAAAGTGCAAGAAAGACTTTTGAAAACAGTTTTAAACCAAATGGGATTAGTTGAGCCGCATCAACCGATTGCCTTCCCCCATGGTGGGGACCCGGCAGTGTGCTCCCTGACGGTGTTGGGACCAGTGCGGCGGTGCTGGGTACATCCTGACAGCGATGGGTGTGTTTCAGGTGGATAAGAAGGAGCTGACGGGCCGCACGCTGCTGCCCGTGCCTGGCTACAAGGACAAGGTGGAGTTCGGAGTGATGGCCTGCTTCGCCTACAAGGTGGACGGCTCTGGTGAGCGAGGGCACACTTCCTCAGAGCAGCACTCAACCAAACCAGTGGCTGACACCCAATAGACCCTCTTTCACCGAGGCCTCGTCATAGGACCCACACTGGTGTTTGCTCATAATACACATTTTCAATTTATAACGCACTCAAGTGAAGATGGTTCTAGTGAACGGGACCTGGTACATTAAAGCAGCAGACCCTTTGTTAGTGGTATGAGCGATACCTGGGTTTGTCCTAAGATGACCCCTCTGAAAAGACTTCTGCACTTGTTTAGTTTCTCTCTATACTGTAACTATAAACACAATCCCAGTCAATATCTTAGATTTTATCTGTAGTTTATATACTGTCGATCATGTTCTGTAGGGTACAGTCAGCACCCCTTCTGCAAATAATGATTACAAATTTGCATTTGAAATTATTTTTTTACCACAGACGCATATTGTTTGTATATTAATTTTCTTCTGCACCCTACTATATTAGATATATATAATTATATTTTTCTTATTTCTGACATGCAAGCCTACCTCTGCTGCCTGTGACACATGATGTTCCTGTCTGGGAAGGGTACACTGAGTAACCCTGTCCTCCCCCAGATGAGGAGGTGGTCGTGGCCACCACCCGTCTGGAGACCATGTTGGGGGACTCTGCGGTGGCCGTCCACCCCCAGGACCCCCGCTACCAACACCTCCGGGGGAAGTCCGTGCTGCACCCCTTCTGCGACCGCAAGATGCCCGTCGTCTTTGATGACTTTGTGGACATGAACTTTGGAACAGGTGGGCCGAGACGTCAATGCATGGTACAGTCTGACCAGCTTCATAGAATAAGGTCATTGGAAACCCGGCAGGATATGGACTCTCTCTGCAATTGGTTTCTATCCTGGCCTTTCAAGTTTATTTTTGTTGAAGTATTGAAGAGTTTACATTCATATGCATAAACCCACCGTAGACCTTTCAACAGAGAAGAACCGCCCTCTCTCGACACGTTAATACACATTCTGAAATAACCTTTTGTAACATAAGTCGATGGTTTCGTCATGATATGAACCAATACATTATTTCGGCTCGGAGACACCATCATAATCATCTTCTTCTTCTGGAGTATGTCTTCTGGAAGACAGCCTCTACGTGGCCTCCCCTACAAGTAGCTAAGAGTAGTTGCAAGGTTGCATGCTCCTCAGCCATAAAAATGTCTTCAAAAACGACCGCAGCGCTAACGTTAGCGCTACTTCAGCTCAGCATCGAAGGCCTCACCATCGCCAAGACCGACATCCTCGAACTTCCTCAAACAAAAGAACAATGTGGTGGTGCTTCTACTGCAGGAGACCCTTGCTGAAAACAAGAACATCCTGCTTAAACAGCTATCTGAAGGCAGTGTCTTTAAGGAAGTGACATGATTTGGGGATCGGAGAAGCGGAACAGTCTGGTTTCTGTCGGTAGTCTTAGTAGTATGGCTCGTTACCCCCTTTGAGCAGGCTTCGGTTGCATCTTGGTAAACCTTCTGTATGGAGAGCACAAGAGGCAGAACACATTGCTCATGTCGAGAAACTGTATTTTGGGTGGAGCCCTGTGGTTGGTGAACTGGTTGGAACCACGCGTCTCACTGTGGCCTCTGTTCTGTCCCCAGGTGCCGTGAAGATCACCCCAGCCCATGACCACAACGACTACGAGGTGGGAGAGAGACACAAGCTGGACTTCCTCAACATCCTGGACGAGAACGGCCTGCTCATCAACGTGCCCGCTCCCTTCCTGGTACGTCTTCTCTCCAGTGCGTCTCTGTGCGTATTTGAAATGGGGATGCAAGAAGTACCAACCGTAATCGCAACACGGTCTAAATCACAGCTGTACTCGTTATTTCTTTGCACCAATGTGGGGGGAAAAAGGGACGATGGAGTTGAGCCTCTATCAGTGATCTGCATCATGCGTGTTACACCAACACCAGAGCTCCAATGGCCACGCAGTCTTCTGACCTGCTCCTTACACTTATTAACAGCAACTTAAATGTTTTATTTATTGGGCAAATATTGAAACGAGAGATGTATTCAGTTGAATTCTGTTTACGTTAGGCTATTGTTCAAGGGCAAGGGTACTTTGTGATTCACCAATTGTGTAGAAATATTGAAAGATCGATGGCTCATTAGAGGAATGCTGCTGCCCCATCGTCTCCTGGGCAGGACACACGGGACTCTTGTCTTTAGTTCACTGAGTCACATCGCTGTAGTTCAGAGCATGGATATCCTATATCTTTCTAACCTTAAAATAGTGAATTTCAAACTGCATATGCTGCTATTGAGATGTGAGATATGTTTTTGTGCATCACAACAGTAGCATACGTTGCTAAGGAATCTTTCAGTTTTGATGTCTGGACGTTCCTGGCTTTATTGTGTCTGTTAACCACTTAAAGTTGGTTAACAGACAGATTTTAGTCAATCAAACCATGAATGATGGTCACGGGCAACTGTCAACCGCCAAAATATGGATCAATATAATATCTAATGAAATATAGAATTTCTATAGGATTAAGAAAAATTAAGATGGCTGAGCCCTCGGATGTACTCGAATATTCGTTTTTTCAGTAGTATTCAAATCTCAATTCAGTATTCTGATATTTTTTTTGTTTTGTTTTTATGTTACTGCAATATTTAGGTACTGCCGTTAGAAGTCTAGGTTACATTTCGTCTGAATATACCAGTGATAAAACATATATGAAGGCCGCTGGACGCCGAGAACGCTTCACATCAACGCTCCAGTAGCGGCAATCAGAATGACCAAATATGGGCTGACGAAACAAGCCGTCGTTCATTTATTTGGGATGTTCAAACGTTATTCCCGAAGCACTTTGACAGCAGGCAGTGAAATAAACGCACTATGAATGGGCTTTTTTTTCTTTCATTTTCTTTCCAATGAATATTGCGATATTCGTTTGGAAACCAAACAAAGCCTGAAATGATGTGCTTGGGCCAGCCATAAAAATGACTCCACAAGGAGTATCGGTTCCAATGCCCTTGAAATCGTTTATGATTTGCTTGACGAGAACCCTCTTCTTCGAGCACTGACCCGGTACTCTACTTGGTTCTTTGCCCTCCAGGGAATGAAGCGTTTTGAGGCCAGGAAGGCGGTGCTGCAGGCCCTTAAGGACAGGGGGCTCTTCAAGGAGATCAAGGACCACCCCATGGTGGTACCAGTCTGCAGGTAACGTGTGTGTGTGTGTGTGTGTGTGTGTGTGTGTGTGTGTGTGTGTGTGTGTGTGTGTGTGTCACGCATTCTGAATCAAAGAAATACAAGGGTTTTATGTTTGAAGGCTACTGGGCAGGAGAGTCTAGCCAGTGGTTAGTGTCACTCCACACCGACCGGTTCAACATGTTTATCAAAGAGTGGGCCACCCAATTTTAATAAATAGCTAAAGGCATCCGCTAAAAGCCCCCAAATGGTACTACATTGGGTATAGCCTGAGTGCCGCTGCAGTAAGTGCAGACTGAATGAGGAATCGCTCTAAGATAATTCACACTTGCTGAGCTGATTGATTTGAATGAACTTCACAGTGGGGAAAACACAGAATATGGCATTTTCAAAGTAATGAATACAGTTAAACATGCAACTGCCAAAATGATATTTACTTCTAGCAATTAATCCACTGTTCAAATACTGCGGTAATTACTGTCTTCTTTGATGAATCGCTCTCTCAGTTTATGGCCTATCAGCAAGAGGCAGTTCTACTTTCATCCCACCAATTATCAATAGGCTTTTTTCTTCGTCTCTGAACTGGAGGTTGGACGAAATGAGGGTTCACCGGAATACATTTGGAGCCTGGCCTTTAGTGAAGGAAACCTTTTCAAGCTGTGCACACAATATTTGCGTCCCTGCACGCTATCTGCAGTGGAAAATACCATATTGCCTAGGATCTTGTATGGTAATTTAGACTTCATGGCCTTTTTGGGAATGGAAAGCTTGTAATACCACTCATAAATTACATTACATAATGGGCGACATGCTAGACTTTTGACTCGCTAAGGCGCAGCAAACACGGGCCCATGTAGATACTGATCCGACCCTGGGGAAAACATCAATCAGTCCCCTTTCCCCATATCTCATATTCCCTTCTACCATTGATAGCAGGCCCGTTTCCCTCACCTCACTGGTGGTTTAATCTTCTGAGTAGATGATCAAAATCCTAATTATCTATTCATGTAAGCTGGTCCTGGAGCCCTTAAACATGCGTATCGCTCTGCAGTAGGGACAGACGACGGTAGTGCTTTTAAACTCTACATATGCTTCTGGAGGGTTGTGAAACGCATACAAGAGTTCTTTGCTTATTTTTGTTCTCCATTTAATAAAAATCCACTCCTAAATCCTGTCGGACAGAAAGAGCAGCTTTGATTGCACTCAGAACTTCTTCCATGGTCTTTGGATTTCCTAAAGGGCAGATCTCAAAGGGTATATGTAGGCAACACTGTCAGAGATGTGGTTTACCTCTACTGGCACACCACAGGGCTGTGCTGTGGCCTTTGCTGTATATTTTATACCCAGACTGATGCCGCAGCAGGTACCCTGGCCCCTGTGATTAAGTTTAAGGAGAACACTGCTGTGGTCAGCTTATTGAAGCAGGATCAAGTCGAGCGTGGTCCAGTTCCAAAGCACTTTGTCAACTTGTGTAAGGCTCACATCCAAGACCAAAGAACTGATCCTAGATTTGATACGGGATGCTTTACCGCGCACTCTATAGGGTCAGAGGAGAGGAGGGTGAGGGGGTGATGGATTATGAGGGTCTTGGACTTCTAATGGATCATAAACTCATTTGTGCTGATGCTCTATTTAAGAAGAACAGCTCATTTGATTTGTAAATGTCTATTTTAAAGTCTTTCATTGAGAGCATCCTTTGATGTTGTATTGTATGAGACAATGGACGTTTCAAAATCACTCACAAGAACAAATTGTGAAGACCTGTGTGGAAATCCTGGGGGATAAGCAGGCTGACTTGCACCGCCTGTACCTGACCAGGCTGACGGTGAAGGCAGAGAAGGTCTCCAGGATACACCCATCAACTCTCAATGGAGCTCCAGCCCCTCCCGTCTAGTTGGAGGTGTAGATTCCCCTATGATCAGAACCAACCGAGCAAAATTTTTAATTTAATCCCCTGGTAATTACTCGTTAAACAAGATGACGTAGCCATGGAGAGTCTGGGGAATGACATGGAATATCAGTCTGGGATGTGGAATATATGGATCAGGGGATTTGGAGTATAGACAAGGGGATCTTAAATATATGGGCTTGCGGGAGTGAAATCCATGGCCTATGGGAAGTGGAATCCACAGGAGATGCGCAGTACACTCGATGTACATTTTATATCACAATTGTTGGAACACAGTTATTGAGTGCACTTAAAATGCCCACCTGGCCTGTGTTGTTATTTAAGATGGATGCTATGCAGGCTCTGCTGAATGAACAAATGGAGGCTGAAATAACACTGTGGTCTGCTTCGTGCCTAGCACTGGCCAAATAATAATTTTGTCCCAGATGCTGTATTTGTATCTTTGACTCTATTCGCTGTTTACTTGTTTAATGTGTACCGGTACTCGTTCACATGCTAGTAAGACCATGTGTCTGCCAGGACTCCTGACAAAATCCAAACAGGTCCAATGCTCCAGGTCCAATGCTCCTTACCTCAGATCAGAGGACCAAACCATGATATTTATATTCGCAAATTCCAATGACTATACTAGGAGTGGAAAATTGGTCTAGAATCGACGTAAGAATAATTGTACTTTCTGGCCCAACATAAATATATGACATTTATTATTAGGTATTCTCAGAGTATCTGTGGATACCTTTTTGTTATTACAGGAACTATTAATAATTAATTAATAATCATTATTCTTGCTGTGGTTATTATTATTAAAGAATCAAATGAATTATTATTCATTTTCAGTGTCTTACTGTGTAGCAGCCTGTTGAAATGGATGAAAAGTGGAGAGTGAATGAATGAATTAAGGAAAGAACAAGATGAGTTGAATAGGGACAGTGTTGAAGCCGAACCCCTCGAACTGTTCCTCCATCCCCTGGTGTTCTGTGTGACGCCTCCTTACCCCATGCCGGTTTGTCCCCTGGACAGCCGCTCCAAGGACATCGTGGAGCCCCTGCTGAAGCCCCAGTGGTACGTGAGCTGTGCGGAGATGGGCAAGGACGCGGCGGACGCCGTTCGGAACGGACAGCTGAAGATCATCCCCGACCACCACCTCAAGACCTGGTTCAACTGGCTGGACAACATCAGGTGAGCCCCGGACTGCATGGAGCTTTAATAAAAGATTTAAGAGCACACCGTGAAAGAGACTCTGGAAGTGTTTCGAGGGGAGAGTGCTCTGTTAATATTTAGAAGCAAAAACTTCTCCTTGACCAGTTGTTGTAAAGTTGAGTCTACCATCCCAAAAATTTGCGGTGTTTGTCAGGTTAACATTAAGCTAGATTTACCATCATGAGCTTCTGAATAAATGCAAAGTGAGCCAGTTGTTTATTTATTTTTATTAAGAGACATATATTCTACCACTCTCAGACTACTTGTGGTGTCAAGTCGGTAGACCATGGTCCCATTCTACCTTTTTAGACGGCTCTGAAGTTCCCCTATTGATCCCACGTGTCTGCTGCATCGCCTTGTCCCCAACAGGGACTGGTGCATCTCTCGCCAGCTGTGGTGGGGCCATCGCATCCCTGCCTACTTTGTCACCGTGGACGACCCCTCCGTCAAACCAGGACAGGTGATTCCCCTCCTCTCAGCATATTTAGAGTCAGTCTATCCACTTATCCTTGACAGGGAGGCTCATCAAAAGCATTCATTTAATCATCAGTGAACATTTATGGATACACATTTTGTAGAAACATCTACAAAGAATATCAATCCTTACTAATAATACCAACAACAAACCTGGAACCGGAGCAGCTTTGGGAGTGGGCAGATAAATGCTTTACCAATTGGGTCTCACCGTCTCGGGCTGTATTTCTTATGTCTTGGTCTGCATCCTTTTTAGGACATGGATGGACATTACTGGGTGAGTGGGAGGACAGAAGAGGAGGCCATGGAAAAGGCCACGAAACGCTTCAACGTGACCGCCGACAAAATCCATTTGAGGCAGGGTAAGGCATTGTCTTGAATGAGGTGTTATTCTACCCACAGCGGCAGGATAGTGCCAGGGCGGGCCGGGGGTCCCCTCCGGACCACCCACTCACCAATAAAGCTATTTCACTCATCCAAAGTCACTTTAGATAAAAGCTTGTTGTAAGATACCATTCTGACTGATGGGAGTGGTTCTCTCTGTGCTGCAGACGAGGATGTGCTGGACACCTGGTTCTCCTCCGGTATCTTCCCCTTCTCCATCTTTGGATGGCCCAACGCAGTAAGAGAGGAGCCATCTGTCGTCTGATCATTGATTGACACATTACGCTGATCACCGACATTAAATAGCTCATTATCCTTTTTGAATATCCAATAGTTGTTTTAATATCCCATATTAAATGTCCTTCGTGGTAAACTACTGCAAACATCTTTCAGATGTATAGTGATCCTTATGAAGTTGCTCTCCTATTTAACTGGGTTGAGTGATGTTTTGATATCAGCCGTGGCATTTGAAACTACTAATGGTGCACTCAAGTAAACAAAAGAAAACAAATGTCATTTCATGCTTAATGCTGATCAATTCATCAGTCTGATTCCCCCCCCCCCCCCTTCCCGCCTTAGTTTATAGATTTTGTTATGATGTTGACGGCATGGCTCTTTTGAAAGGGATCCTAAATCTGACGTTTAGTCATTAAGCAGACACAATTAACCAAAGCCAGGCGGAGGATAATAAACACACACAATTGATGTAACAGCTAGTCTGCAACTAAACTGGTAATGTACAAATATATGTATCTGTACATTCATTCATATTCGTATATATTTACCTGTTTACACCGTTCATAATGGCTTATAAAATGTGCTGTACGTTTTTGCAAAGAGAGCAGAAAAGAGTGGAAGAGAACACTATACATTTTTTTAAAAAAAAAATCACAAAAGAGATGCCCTGATTAGTCTTAGAAATCAGCATGAGGCGTCTGAAAATCTCCCACAGAGGCACAGTCTACTCAAAATGGATATTATCACAGAGCACTCCACTTAAATCTTGCTAAACGCACCTTTTTCATGAAGGACAAAAAGAAAAGAAAATTGTACTGAACTGTGTGCATATACATTCTTCAATAAATGTGTTCTCTCCCTACAGACCCAGGACCTTAATGTGTTCTACCCCGGCACCCTGCTGGAGACGGGCCATGACATCCTGTTCTTCTGGGTGGCCCGCATGGTCATGATGGGCCTCAAGCTCACCGGCAAGCTGCCCTTCAAGGAGGTGCGCATGACCACGACGTAACACATGCAGCCGGGCGGCCTCTGATTGGCTGATCTCTGGTCGAGTGACATGGCTGTTCCCCTCCCCCTCCAGGTGTACCTGCACGCGGTGGTGAGGGACGCCCACGGCAGGAAGATGAGCAAGTCCCTGGGCAATGTCATCGACCCCCTGGATGTCATCACAGGGATCTCCCTGGAGGTGAGAGAGAGAGAAACTCAGTCTCCTTGGGAAAGTGGTGGGGGGGGGGTTGTGTTTTAATGGCCTCCCCAGACTTGTGCACTCCTGTTCCTCCTGAGGGTAAGGACCTTATGTAAGCTTTATTAGGCAGCTGCGCCCCCCTCCCCAGCACTTTATTGAGCCCATCAATCTGCCAGTCAGCCGTAGTGCGCGCCGGTCCTCACACGGAGCCGTTTCGCCCTCTGGAGGGCGCTGAAGGACTGGTGTTGTGTGTGTGTGTGTGTGTGTGTGTGTGTGTGTGTGTGTGTGTGTGTGTGTGTGTGTGTGTGTGTGTGTGTGTGTGTGTGTGTGTGTGTGTGTGTGTGTGTGTGTGTGTGTGTGTGTGTGTGTGTGTGTGTGTGTGTGTGGCGTTGCACTCACATTATTAATGACCAGAACCCTCATTAAAAGAAAAAATGGGTGTCCCTGAAATCGACTCCCGAAAGAAAGTGATCACAAGGGAGAAAAAAAAACTCACTACAAATGATTAATAATGAGGGTGACAAAAAACTCTTTCAAAGCCTTTTGCTTCTTCTCTCCTCCTTCTCTGTCATCTACCATCTGTCTCCCTCCGTTCCTCCCCAGGGGCTCCACGACCAGCTGAAGGACAGCAACCTGGATCCTCTGGAGGTGGAGAAAGCCAAGAACGGCCAGAAGTACGACTACCCCAGCGGCATCCCCGAGTGCGGCACAGACGCCCTGCGCTTCGCCCTCTGCGCCTACACCAGCCAAGGTGAGGATGCTCCACCTTGTTCCTCACCCGCCTGCCATCCGCCTTCGCAAATGCCTCTCCTGTTGTTATTGTTATTGCGCCATTTATTATTAACAGCAGATGTGTCAGGTAAATGACTGATCTGTCTGGCACTCGCTCTCGCTCGCTCTCGCTCGCTCTCTCTCTCTCTCTCTCGCTCACTCTTTCATCTCCTCCCGACAGGCAGGGATATCAACCTGGATGTCAACCGTATCCTTGGTTACCGCCACTTCTGCAACAAACTGTGGAACGCCGTGAAGTTCGCCATGAAGACTCTCGGCGACAACTTTGTACCTTGGGAGAAAGCCCAGGTAAGGGCTGAGGGAAGCGCTGAAGTGGATCCATCTCCTGCCACTTTCCTCTGAAGACCCGACCCCCCGTTTGGCACTCATTTTACACTCATCCATGCTCGAGTGATAAGGCTTGTCCATCATGTGCTGACTGGTTGTGCCTCCGGCCACAGCTGAGCGGGGAGGAGAGTGCGGTGGACCGCTGGATCCTGTCCCGGCTGGCGGCGGCGGTGGGAAGCTGCACCGCAGGCTTCCAGGCCTACGACTTCCCCGGCATCACAACGGCCATCTACTCCTTCTGGCTGTATGAGCTCTGTGACGTCTACCTGGTGAGGACCCGCGTGTGCCCGGGATGATGCCGCGGGACTCTTTGATTCATTCATATTAACCAGTAAACACATCGTTACTTATTTATTTTCGTTTCATTTAGCAGGCCTAAGTAGTTGTCGTCAACGGATACAGAGGACTTTAATGATCCCGGAGGACAGGCATATAAAATGTTCTTAATGGGCAGGCTGTGATAATACGTCTTCCTCGAGGATGCCTGCAGGAACACTGCAGACACTGGCCCTGTTTACACCATATTAAAACCGCCTCAGAACTTGTAATTTAATTTGTGTCTGGATAAAAAGTATTTTCAAATGGAAGGCACGACCGCCTCAAACTGTTTATATTTACACACACACACACACACACACACACACACACACACACACACACACACACACACACACACACACACACACACACACACACACACACACACACACACACACTGGCTTCCCCCAAGATCCTAACCACACCAAACCCCTTCCCGAGATAAACCCAGAAGACCAGCTCACTGCAGCCGATCCACGCTTGCATAAGACGTCCTCACCACCCCTTCCTCCTCCTCTCTTCCCCTGCAGGAGAGCGTGAAGCCGGTGTTCAGTGACGCAGAGGCCGACGGCGCCGCCCAGCGTCGGGCGCTGGTGTGCAGGCAGACCCTGTACACCTGCCTGGAGGTGGGCCTGCGCCTGCTGGCCCCCATCATGCCCTTCGTCACCGAGGAGCTCTTCCAGAGGCTGCCCCGGAGACTTCCACGGGACAGCCCCGCCAGCATCTCCGTGACGCCCTACCCCGAGACGGACGAGGTAGGGAGAGAATGGAGAGGCACCGGTTGGCTGGAAGTCCGATTTCTTTGTTTACTTCTTTGTTGGATTAAAACTCCGGGGAGCAGTGGCGCTTCTCAAATAGGGGAAACATATTGCCTGCTCCTTAGCTGTGACGGATTGGTTTTTGCCGGTCCTTTGAGTGTTCTGTGGAGCACATTGCTTCCCTGCCAGAGTGGGTAGTTTGTTGGCCTGAATTGAGTTGTTGTGTCATTGCGGTTGCAGTTCTGCTGGCAGAGTGACGAGGTGGACCGCCAGATGGAGTTTGTAATGACCGTCGTCAAGACCATTCGCTCCCTCAGGGCCGACTACAATCTGACCAGAACCCGCGCTGACTGTAAGCACGCACTCACATGCACACGTGCGCACACTAGCACACACACACCCCTCTTTATATTAGTTTTGCGATGCCTTCAAAGAGGAACTTAACCCACTTACACTTTTGTGTGCAAGTTAATATTTTATTGGATAATTCTGGCCCTCAAAATTCATTATTTTGAAGTGACTGGTTTAATTATAATACTGTCCTAACGACGGCACAAGGGGTTGGCCGCTGGCCTGTCTGTAAAACATTAACAATTAACCTTGCGATCGTTAAGCTCTCTTAATCCATCGCTGAAGTCGCTCTGATGGATAATGGACAGAAAAACACAAAGGTAGACCAGAAAGCAATCTTCAGTTGTTCCTACAGGAGTTAATATCTCTGAGTTTACTGGAGGATTAATGGTAAGGCAGTGGAAGGCACACTTTGCTTCAGCCCAGACAGTTCTGTCTGGGCTGAAGGCAGGGGGAGACTGTTGAGCCGGAGAGAGGCCAAGCATCTCTATGAAGGAGCCACATGGTTTAGCAGCTGTGAGTGGGAATGCAGTGGAGACACTGAGACAGAGCTCTGCATAAAACTGGTCTCCCCGGGAGGAGGGGGAAGAGGAGGAGGGGGAGGAGGGGAGGATTAGAAGTGGGTCATTACACAAGTGGAACCATATTGAATCACGTCTGGGGTTTGGCAGTAAGCATGTGAGTGACCTTGCTTTTCGGGATGGGGGGGGAGTGGATTCATGTGAGTAGCAGGATTCGTTGCTTCCACAATTTTTGGAAATAGGGTTAAGCCAGAAAACGTGTAATCTTGGTGTGATCATATTAATGTTACTGTCCTACAGATGGCACTAGAGTGTATTTGCCTCACATTAAACTAGTTTGGTTCTGTTCAGCCACATTTGGATAAGAAGGCAGGGAGATCAGTGAGGGAGCTGTAGAACCTGAAAGCTAACGTTGGTTATTAGGCTCAAACCCCCAAAGATCAAACTGCCCCAAAAAAAGTCAGATCGCAATTTCAACAGATTCGCAATGCATATCTTTTAACACTTGAATCCTTATCATGAGATCCCTGGCGACTCCCGTATGGAAGTAAATCTGTGCCATCGGATTTTGAAAATAAAAAGCGATTGAGCATTTCCTATCATAGGATACTGTGTAAAATGCTGTTTAGAATTAACGTTTGTATCAAGAAAGAAAGAACCAGCGAGATCTTATTCCCACTGTCCTTGCTCGACCACGATCTAGCATCTAGGATCGATTGCTCTTCCTTGGGTCCCCGGATGTTGACACCGAATTTCATACATTGAATTTTGCAGGTGACTTTGCCATGTTGAATTTTGGGATGTTGAAAATATTTCAGTTGAATTTTTTAACATTGAAAAATAAAGTGAAAATTATTTGTTTAAAATTTAAAGAGTTAAATTCAGAGGCAAAAATTCCAGATGGGTTATTTCAGTACATAAATATTCAGTGCTTAGAATTCAATGGCTTTTTATTTTCAAAATCCGATGGCACTGATTTACTTACTTTTGGACAGAAGAATATGCAAAAACAACATGGGATTGCTTCTAAAACGATAAGTCTGCAGAAAAGGAATGTAATGGATATAATCAGATATCCGTTATTATCCAGACAAATCTGAGGTGGGAGTTGAACACTTTGGCAAGGCACTACATCCTGGAATGCACACAGGCAGGATCGTCAGTCCTATTTGTAACGGTTACGCGAGGCAAACAACACACATTATGTCTCCCATAAATTATGCATTACTTCTTGTATTACATCAAGATTCAATTATAGTCACAGAATCTTTTAGAAGCTTTGCGCTGAGATATTGTACACTTACAATGTGAATAAGGGAATGGACGCATTGGTTTCTTTGAATGTGATGCCATAATACTCCATCCTTATTGACGCCGTAGCAAGACATAATCTAATGTGATCTGATGTTTAACCAGCCCCATGGCTAGCTGCCCGCTGCACGGCAGGGCTCTCTGGTTTCTAAGCTGACCGGATAGGGGCGGCAGAGGTGTCGGATGGCCAGCAGGGGGCGCTCATCCCTCCGGCCTTGGTATTATCCCAAATGCCTCGGGACGGAGACGGGGGACTCTGTCCTGTCTGAGAGCACCCTCTGCCACATGAGGCATTAAACCAGGGTCCTGTTTATGTCCGCTGACTTTCATCTCGGGATGCAGAGTGGGATCGAGTGGCTTGACAGAAGCACTTTATCAATGCATTCGATTTTAAAACCTGTTTTTCCTCTGTGTTATCGTTCCCTCCCCCTCCCCCAGGCTACCTCCAGTGCATAGACCCTGCGACGGCGTCCCTGGTGCAGAAGTACAGCCTGCAGATCCAGACCCTGTCCTCCTCCCAGACGGTCCACGCCGTGCCCGCCGACCAGGCCGTACCCGAGGGCTGCGCCGTGGCCATCGCCTCGGACCGCTGCACCGTCAACCTGGCGCTCAAGGTGAGCGGTGGCGCCCTCCTCTCCCCAGTGGCACTCAGAAGGGGTTATTATGAAGCCCAATGGGCTTGAGCAGCCTGTCCTGTTTGTGGCCGCTGCTAAGTGGCGGTACTCAAGCGAAAATGGACACGCAGAGAACCTTTTTGAGGGATATTTATCGCCAAGGTCGGGTGAATAAACTGCCTGCCTCAGGTGTCCATCCATGCCTCTCCTCCCAGGAACTTGTGCATGCAGACAGAAAGTGTGCAGCCTGTCCTGGTTGATACTGGAGTTTTCCCAAACAGAGTGATGTGTCACAGGGAACGCACAGCGCAATGAGCTCGCAGTCGGGGCCTAGGAAAAAAATTACTTGATCAAATGAAGAGGGTAATTTCTTGGGCAATCGGAACAAAAACGACTCAAATAAGTAGTCTTCCTCCATTCATGTTGGGTGACTAACGCCGGACAATGTGATGTCTGAGTCATCCTCTTTCTGTGTGTTCCCGCTACCAGAGTCTCCATATCATGAATACTTCTTATATTACCTATGCACTGAAGCTTCAAGGGAGACCTCCCTGGCAATAAGCCTGTGCAGCATCATTAACCTTCTTCTCTCTGCCTTTCACTGAGGGGGCACAGGCATCCAATTCAAACACCCAGACTGTCATCCGATTGCATACCCTCTCCATCAAATCTTTAATCTCTTCTGTCTGGATGCTCCTGCATCGAATCGAGCCATCATCATTTTGTTGTGTATTAGATGGCGAGCAGTGGCGATTAATTAGAATTGATACCGGATGCAGCGCTATAGATTTATGTCCTCTTGCCCGGTGGCATTCATTATGAGAGGTCTGCTCCATAACATATTTCATAGGCTGTTCACTTCCTGTGTTCTTCAAAGCGCTACATTTACTACTTAGTTATATAGCAGAGGCGTTTAGTGTGTGTGTGTGTGTGTGTGTGTGTGTGTGTTCAAAAGCGTAGCATGGTGTCAACAGGGCCAAGGTCTGCAATGTTCCTCTAGGCATCCTCGAGGAAGACTCATTACCAGCGCCTCCCCATTAAGTACATTTTATATGCATGTCCTTCATCACATCTCGCTGGTATTTCTAAGAACGTGCGTGTTGACACAAAGTATGTAGGGCATTAGGCTTCTTACTCGTGGATCCGTAGAAGGTGTAGGCTACCTTGGGTATCGAACCCAGTACCTCTTGCGCTGGAAGCTTAACGTTGCGCTGGAACCTTAGCTAGTACTCCCTCTGATCTCCCCTTGGCCCTGAATATATCTGTGGTGTTTGGCGTCCCACTCCAGGGGCTCATCGACGTGGAGAAGGAGGTGGCCAAGCTCGGCACCAAGAAGGGAGAGCTGGAGAAACAGATGGAGAAGCTGAAGGAGAAGATGGCCAAGAACGACTACAAGGAGAAGGTTCCAGTCAAAGTCCAGGAGCAGGATGCTGAGAAGGTGAGGGAGATAAGGAATGAATTCTAGTGGGCCTTTAGGAATTAATACATAAGGGAGTAAGTCAGGGCAGAGGCGGGGGGGGGGGGTGAATGGATCAAAGACTGACTTGATGAATAAAGGGATTGAATGGAATGAATGAAGGAGAGTGAATGAAGTCTTTAATATTGTTCCTTTCCTGTTTTCTCCCCCCCCTGCAGCTGCGACAAAGCCAGGCTGAACTTGAGAAAGTGAAAGAAGCCACAGACAACTTTAAGAAAATGATGTAACTTCCACATTGTATGTTATATAGAATCGGTTTTGTGTTACATAAAGTGTCAGAGGGTGGTATGGTCTTATTAGTCTGCCGTTTTTCCAGGGCTGTCGTGTGCGTAACTGATTTACTATCTTGTCTCCGTTATGCGGCAGAATCAAATGACGGCTGTAAAGGCAAATTGAATTTTCCATTCATTTTATTGAGCATATTTAATACAATTTCAAGAGAATTGTTTTAATGATACAGCTTTGTACGACGCCGAGTCCATAGAAACTAGGAGGAAAACAATTATAATTACAAAGACTGGCTGCAGTGGTAAAAACAAACGTAGCGATTTCTCCGACACGACATTAACAATAACTGTTATTGATGATACTGTGCGCCGCTGGGAGTGCAGCACAGCGTTCGCTGCCGGCTACATTCTTAGATGCAGCCAAATGGGGGGGGGAAGAAGAAAACCCACAAGGGAGCTGGAGTGCGCATCCGTGAAAATGCATGACTACAATTAGAGCATTCATTTTTTTAATCATGTTATATGACTTTGCAGAATAGGGCCAGATGTTTTCCACATGCCATAAAATAAACCCCAAACTTTGACTTATGTGCATTGGAGCCATTCCTAGATGAAATGACAGTACGCCTCCCTTGATGTGGCTCCAGGGAGCCCTTCTACAGGGTCCAGGGGGCGCGGAACTCAGAGAAGGGGAGCGGGGTGCAGTGGGTCGTCTCAAAGTTCCTCATGTACTTGCGGGCCTTAGGAGAGGGAGAGGGGTAGAGAAGGAGAGGGTGTAAGGGAAAACACCGGACTGTGTGCAAAAGCGGCTTTCATTTGCTACCTAATAAATTGCCGGATGGGTCAGGTTGAGGAAGGATTAATTAAATAAGGAAGTCATTAAACTGGAAAGGAGTGCATAGTGCATTCGCAACTGATAGCGTTGACTTTTGTTTGATGCACTTCAATAACACACTGCTCGCCGGAATACATTACACCGGTCAGCCGGGGAGCGGGCTACTATGGCAACCAGGGAAGTATTCCTCAGCAGTGATGTCGGACAATGTGGGTTGTATTTTTCCGAGTGAGGGTATTGGAAGAAAAATAAAGAAGGCTGAGCAAAGCTCAAACAAGGAAGAGGTAGCTTATTGAATAGCTTTTTTGAGGGGGGGGGGGGGCAGTGTGGCTGCTTACCAGGAAGAGAGCGAGCCGCCGCCTGCACTCCAATGTCATATCCTCCCCTGGAACAGAAGAGCCACCATCAGATAGGAAACCAATTACAAGCGGACGAGGTAAACGGATCACATCAGCCTCTGAGGCACTGGTTCCCAACCTTTTTAAATCCGTAACCCCATTTTGAGTTCCCCATTTTTGGGCATCGGCTTCCAAACATCAATTCAACCAAATCGATATCTGCCCATAATAACAATCTCGCAGTGGACGGCTGCGTCAGTCCAAAATGTGCATCATCAAATCTCTGTTGACCGCGAGGTTGTGAAACACTGATTGAAATGAAAGGCGACGGTCAGAAGTGGAAGTGCATATTACCAACGCTCCAGGGGAAGGCGGTGCCGTTGTGAGTGCGATAGGACTGCAGCACGGTGACACACCAGTCATCATCCACCTCGTATTGACTGTACACGGTGGCTGCACAAACACACACACACTCAGTGGAGGGCAGATGACAATTTTGCACTGACATTGAAGGGGCCAGAAATAGAATGAGACACTCACAGTAGAGAGCGGATGACAATTTGCACTGACATTTAAATATTTTATTTGGGACTTTAATCATTGGATTAGATTAAAATGCTGAAAAAGGGCATATGGATATTCAGAGTGCAAGGGTGTGTGTGTGTGTGTGTGTGCCCAGGTGTTGAATCCCCTCTGCTTGAGGATTGAAGAGAGGCAGCACAAATAAAAGGTCAGGGGTTGTGTGTGAACAGTTGATCTAATCTCCCTTCTGAACCCTACTGAAAAACCTCAGGTAGTGGTATGAAGTCCCGAGCTAATCTTCCTCATTAAAAGGGATAACAGTTGATCCCCCTCTCTGCTTTCCCCTCCTGTACACCTTAACAAAGGAGGTTCTGTTTTTCTATGCCACACAGACCACTAATGAAACCCCCACATGCCTACCTTCTGCTATGGTGTTGGAGGCCCCAAGCCACTCTCTCACCACTCGGACTCCTTCGTCTGCCATCACCTTCGGGTACCTGGGAGGCAGAATGACATCAACTCTCTTACAGTGTACTCTGTAGCATCGCACATACACAAATAATATATATCGAAAAGTAAACCAATCATAAGAACGAAGAAGTACGATGAGGTAAAAAAAACATCTACTAATTCCGTTACCTAAACTGCAGGAGTTTTAGCAGCAAGTCATTTCCTCGGTTGGACATTATGTCCTCTGGTCCCCTACGGAGCAGAACCAAGATGAATCATCAACGTCCAGAGAACCCCATTGGTGCAATACATCATTATGAAGTGGTTTTACCTAGAACCCCTCACTTGTCTTCAACAACATGTGGGTAGGCAATATGCAAGCTGTAGCTTTGTGTTTTCATATATCTTGAGAGAGGTCATAAGAGAGAGCACTTACGCGGTAGTGATGATCTCATCTTTAGTTCTCCTGATGAGCAACACTGGTCCCGGGTATCTGGGAGAGAAGTAACGAGTCAAACACTGTTCACCGCAAGGAGAGGCTCTCAGTCCTGATGCCTCCTGCAGACGGAGCGTATACTCATACATATTCGGACTCAAACATCCTGTACGAGGGATGGGATTATTATTAAAGATGTTTTTATTATTCATAGCAATTAGGAGGTTCATTCCTAATATTTCGGTTCTTCAGCAATCTCTAAGCATACATTTACACAGTTTCATTTGAAGTTTCTAAGATAAAGACTGTTGGAAAACCCATTGTGCATTCATGCATCATACATTTTCCAATGTGCAGTGCACCCATGTGTGGTAGAGAAAATACACACCATATAGTGTCTCATAGTTACATTTACTGCTAATTATTTTTGCCTTCTCTACTTTTGTTTACAACTTTAATAGATGTGCACAGGCTCATCATGAATCAATCTCTGCCCCATGCTTAAATCATTGTGCTAAATTATTCCCTGAAAGTCCCTCCAGGAACCAGGCGTCTTTCAAGATTTTGACCATGTAAAGGGCTCTACAAGTAGAGATAAGGAGCTGCAGTGTGTCCTTCGCTGCTTTGGTTGGGTGCTGTTGTGTAGTCTGTGTGTTCTACTCACTGGCAGAGCTGCTTTGCATTGTTCAGATTCATGTACTGCCTTACTGTGTGATGTACCAGCGGTGCTGAAAAAACAACAATCTAATGTGAAGCATAACTTGATAAGAGAGCACTTTCAGGCCTTGTCTGATTCATTCATTCTTTATTATTTTCCATTAGTTATTTTTTAGCTTGTGTGTCACAAATACTTCATTATCCAGCTCAGTTGTACTTGTACTACTGTAAAACCAAGGTGCGACAAAAGCCAAGTCAACTTCTAAAAAGGACATTGCATTTTCTCTAACTCAATTTACAATGAAGACAGTAGCTAGGTGCGGTTGTGTTCTTGTGTCTCTTTTTATAGAAATTCCACCCCATCAGAATGGACTTACTCCAACTGGCTGGCATGACTTTCAGGGCCAGAGGTAGGAGGTCATCAAAGGACGCGTCCAACACCACCGCCTTGAGCTCCGGATATGACATCACAGCCCAACTGGCTGTGATAGGACAAACATGGGACCAGGAGGTTGGAGAAGAAAATGCGAAAGGAAATTAAGAAAAAATAACTTAAGATTTACATGAAGTACGATTATCATAACGAAAAAGAGAAAAACACATTATATCAGATGTGTGTTATTCATTCTTCACATACCTGTGAATCCTCCAATGGACCATGCATAAATAATGATGTCGTTGAGCTGGAAGCCCAGTTTTTGCATGGCGAACTGGATCACCACATCCATTGCATTGGCCTCATTCTGGGGGAAGGGGACTCCCTGGGGGACGGGGGGAAAGGCAAAGAACCTTCATGTTGCCGAACACGCATGTACATAATTAAAACACGTGTAGAACCAGTGGCTTAGGGGCGAGGCTCCGTTATGCAGAATTGGAGGAATCCAAATCAGGGGCATGAAACTTTAATACCCTCATGCCAGCGTCGCATCTGATCACTGGAAACCCACCAACGGGAAAGGGCAAAAGTTCTGTTTGTGAGGAGCTGCACTGAAAAAGTCTGCTTACCGTGCTGTCTCCGAAGCCAGGGTGGTTCCATCCCAGTACAGAATAGCCTCCTACAGCAGCCAACACACAAACAAGACAAGATTAATAATGCATAAAATACTAAAAGGTTTTTAATATTTTCAAGCTACAGACAGATTAGCAATGTTGGTGAGAACCCACCTTCCAAGGGAGTGTTCATACAGCCCACCTCATAGAAGCCTGCGTTCCCCTCACAACAGATGACCTACATAACGATTAAAAAAGGTTATTATGAATGAATACGTTTAAATCTATAGGCTCAACTCCCACATCACAACAGAAACCGTGGACACATTTACCAGAGTGCTTCCGCCTGGCCTTCCATCTGCCCTCCGGTCGACGAACATGGTGTCGATCTCATTGCCGTCACAGGCCACCAGCTTGTTCCTCTGGCCATTAAACTGGAGAACACAACAGATGGAAGAGGTGTCAGCGGCAGGGAGCTGGGGATGTGTGTCTACAGCCCTCATCACTGTGTTGATTAACAATGTGGTGGCTGTGGTGGTCACCTCCTCAATGAGCTTGGCCTGGCCTTGCTGAAGCATGGGCCTCATGAATTTCTGCAGCAGGCCCACGGAGCCTGGGTAGAGCATCCTCCGCCCAAACGAGTGGGCGATGAGGAAACTGCAAGACGGGCGGGATGTAGAGAGATCACGTTGACATTCAGAGAAGCGCGTGTATGAGGGGTAGTGCAGAATGAGATGTCCACGAAGGTCGTGCACCGCATCATTAAATCCACCATTGTCCAGCCGCTCGCCAAACCGCAAGGCTTTAATGGGAATTTGATTCTCGAGGGAAAGACTGCAGTGTAATGTGATGCAGTGCAGGTGTACCTGATCACGTGGCATGGCAGAGTGCGGACCTGTTGGAGGACACCATCTGCTGCACCCCTCAGCCTGCTCTCTGGCTTAAGAAGTGACACACCTGCCTTCGACAACTTCCTGTAACACACACACACACACGGTCACAAGGTTATCAGTAACCCAGACACAGACCACAGGACGCGCGTTTACCTTGGAAGTGCGTTTGCCGTATAATGCCGTCTGAAAAGAACATCCAACTTACGGATTACTGAATTCTGTCCAGCTGAAGTCCACAGGCCAGAAGGAGAAGTCAAAGTCGAAGCATCTCAGTTTTTTCTACAACAGAGAAGAGAAGCATGAAATATGGACAAACAATCCTTGGAGACCTCAACCCTGACCATCATTTGGTTGAATTTCTTGGGAATCCGTCACAAAAGAAAGCGGGGAAAAAAAAAAGAGGTTCTAGCCTCACCTTGTTACTGGGAGTGTTATTCTTCCTGGTTTCCTCCAGAATAGAAAAGAACTGAACATACTCAGAGTTCTTCCATCTTCCCCAGCCTACACAACATCATGTATGAGAAAGAAAGGAGAATGAGAGATTGAGGGAAGGAATGGAGGACTGTGTACTGTACTACATAACACCAGAGGCAGAGACTCCATCCTGCGTTGCCTAGAGGAACTACTTTATATGCTTATGGAGTACTGTAGAACACCTTATGCAACCATGTCAAGGTTATGGAAATCATATTTATATGCAGCGTTGGTAGAAATCAGAGGAGAAGACATGCCGGCCTTGATGGTTTATGAAAAGGTTGTAGCCTCACCTCGAAGACAGACCACGCCAAGAAGACAGATCAGAACTGTTCCCACATACTGACTGACGGGCACGAATTTACTGCTGCAGATATAACCTGTGGACAGAGAAGGGCACATATAAACATATATTCCCACTCTCGCACACAGGACTTTGCAACAAGCATGTTAAATATCAAACACAGGACTAAATCCGGTCAGGAATTAAATGGAAATCATTAAGGTGCCAATTCATAATATACCCAATTGTACTGCAGTTGCTAAATAAACCAAACCATAACTATGCCTATGTTAAAGGTTAAACTATATTTTTACTGGGGAATTTTATTTTTCCTAAATGTACTCAATTTATTGACTTTTATTCTGCCAATGTGCAGATGTTTATCCGTCAATACAGGGCACCAAACCAAACTCCCCTTTCTTGTAGAGATAGCAGAGGAGCAGAGGAGAGCTGTAGTAAGACAGCGACCACAACACTGACGCCTGGAGGAGCAAGAACACAAATGTGAATATTTATTTCACCTTCATTATTGCATTCTTAAACGCATTTGTTAAGGCACTCGTACTGACCCAGCCAATGACACTGTCGGTGTGTTTTTCAAGACGAAGGGGTTGGTAGTTCCATCCCTGAGAAATGGAAGGAGAATGAAGGTAGACTCATTGACAAAACAATATTGCTGAATGAACTTTACAGCCTCTTGCTGTCTAATCATTCATTGCTATGTTTATTCAAGTGGGCTGTATAATCTAAAAGATCATCTTGGATTAGCTTTCCCGAGTAAAACGAAACAATGAATACTGTAGTTACAAGGAGATATATCCTTGGTGTACATGTGCATATAATGTCGCTGTCGTATCTCCGTTTGATTGGACCTTTATCTGGCTCAGTAGGTGACAGCCGTTTCACGAACGGACTATCATTTCAAAAACACTCCCGACACTTCCGGGGCCGCATAACAAGCTAACCGTTTAAATCATATATATATTCGCCACTCGCCACTACGGATGAAAAACATTGAAATGGTCCATACCCTCCTCCTGGCGCTGCTTTCGGGTCGCGACTGGCCAGGAGAACTGTGAATTCGCTGTAAGTTAGGCCCAAAGAAAATACGAAGCCACATCCAACCGGCCATTATTCCTCTAAGACTACTACGGAAGCCCGCAGCAGCCGGAAAACGAATCGCAAAGAAAATATTTGGGTATTTCTTATTATTTTAGAAAAAATATTTGAGAGTTCTTAACTTTTCACACTTAACACAACACATGATGGAAAAAATAATGTAATTTAAAAAAATAATTGCCAGAAATGTAACGCTATAATAATACATGAATAAGCAATAAGTACAGTTTACGGAAGGAAGAGTTTTAGAACAACTGTTTTATTGTGTTCAGGTCATTGTTCAGGTCATTGTTGTGTTGTACAATAACATACAAAAAATAAGGTAGAATAAGACTTCTCAAAACGGACTTCATCCTAACCTGACAGTGTTACATCTCTCCCTTCTGTCAATTTTGGGCATTACTCTATAGGTCTACAGAGAGTCCTTATTGATATTTTGTGTTATGTACATTACTTATGTGTATATATTACGATACAAAAACACTATATTTCACAGCAATACTGACTCAGTTGTTTTTTTGTTAAATTTTGTGACATTAATATATAAATGTGTATATATGTATAATTAGGCGTCTTCCATCATACGTTTTTCAATAAAGGCTTACAAATTACACAAACAATTCGGTGGCATTTCCCAGACAAATTGACGTGACATTTATTTGTTACTTCGATTCAAGTACGCCTTCTGTTGCAGCTCGGGACCGAAATAATTTGACAGTTGACTTGAATGAGGAGTGAGTAGGTGATGATCAGCACTGGCTTGGCTCAGATCTGAAAACAGAACACAGACACTCAAGGACATTTATTTAAATGCCTCTTAACAGGAACATAGGCAACCCCCACGCACACACAATAAATCCCAAACTAGTTGCTCCCAGTACACAGAGTGATGTAATACAACAGTGTCAGAGAGATGTTCATGCCAGTTTGATGTGTGTGTGTGTGTGTGTGTGTGTGTGTGTGTGTGTGTGTGTGTGTGTGTGTGTGTGTGTGTGTGTGTGTGTGTGTGTGTGTGTGTCTGTGTGTGTGTGGTGTGTGTCGTTGTGTCTCTTTTTATAGATCGCAGTCTATTTTTACAGACTGCGATCTTCGCATCCACACAGGTGAGTAGAGGATGTATGCTCACCGATCCAACTCCCTGTAGATATCATCTCCTTCTCCTGGTTTCAAATCCTGACAAGGTCGAGAGAGAAATAAGACGAGGGAGCCAGGGAAATGCAATGGGGGGAGTGAGGAGAAGAAAGAGGAGGGAGACCTGTGGCAAAGGGGTTCTATTTATTTACTCCCCAGACTGCGGTGCAGTTGATTTGTTAATCTCACTAATGTAAGGTAAGATGGCGGCCTGTCGACAAGTTTATCTGAAAGAGGGCCGACGGATTGGTGGGGAGGATTGCTGACAGCTCTGAGAGAGGCAGAAGAGAGAGGGAAAGCTGTGTGTGTCTATATGCTTTTCTGTGACAGTTGCCAACACTTCCTGACACTTCTACGCACGCATCTGCTGCACACACGCACACACACACACACACACACACACACACACACACACACACACACACACACACACACACACACACACACACACACACACACACACACACACACACACACACATACATACACAACACAATGGCTCACCATGTAGACGGAACCCTGTGGAGACGTCTGTTCGGGAGGAGAAACACAAAAAGACAGCTTTAACAACCAACCAATCACAAAAATAGGGAGGAGAGGACAATGAAAAGATGGTGGGGAAATACAAGGGAGGCATATATGTTAAATATATAAAAATGGGAGAGAGAGAGAAAGAGAGATACGATTGAAAGAAAAATCAGCATTCAAGGTCGGCATGAAAAAGGGAAAGAGAACGACAAGTAAGGAGGAGATTAGGAAAAGCAGGGAAAGTAGGAGAAGAGGACAGGAAAAGACACTGAAATTCATCAGAGATTATTGAAATGTGGCGAGAGCATAAATCCATCACCAGTCTCATGTCCTCAGGATTCTCATAGATGTTCTCTGCCTCCCAAGAGTGACGAGAGAGGGACTGTTCAATACCTGCATTGGGAAACAAACACGCAAAAAAGACGCATACACAGACATGTGCACACTAACACAGCCCACACACACACACACAGACAGGCGCACACAAATATACATATACAGGCACACACAGTCAGACACACATAGACACGTGTACACACATATACATACACAGGTACACAGTCCGACACACACGTAGACATATGCACAAACAGACATATACACACAAACACACACAGACACACGCACTAACACACACAAACAAACGCAGACACCCATCAACAGAAAACCAGGCACATACATCCACACATCCACAGGCACACACACACACGCACGCTCGCACACACAAACACACACACTCAAAAAAACAAATGCACCAGCACACAGAGGGGCCAGAGTCATTTCATCAGCCGCACAAGATGTCATGGTCCATATCACAGCTGAGGGGACGTAAGATGGAGAGGACACAGGGAACTGTCAAAAAATGAAGGCGCCGGAAGACTCACCACGCTGAGAAATGTGTCTCTGTCTCCATAGCAACACGCCGACAGCCGCAGCAACCAGGGGCACCAGGAGTAATAAAGCAGAGAGTGGGGGGAGCAGGGAGGGGGCGGCCACACCAGCGCTCTCTACTAGAGAAATGAATGAGAAAGAAAGAAAGACAATGAGGGAGGGAGAAAGGCCGAAAAAGAAAGTGCAGGGAACATACATTGAGGGTCCAGCTGGATAGACTCATCCGCTCATGTTCAGTTGAACATTGCAGAGAGAATTCTCCACGCCGCTTTGCTGCTTCTGACCTGCTTCTTAACACGTTACAGACATTTACATCATGCTGCGGCCAGTCCATCAATAGGTAAACACAGCCAACATAGAGCCAGCAGTCTAGGTCTTTGGTGGTGTTGAACAACTCAATGGGTATCGGTTTGACAGGCTCAGTTTTGAAAACATAAATAAGTGATGATGAGATCAGGCAAAAACTTCACTAATGGGGAGCCTCTGAGATCAAAACAAACACCTTTATAGTAAAGTGCAGCTTTTAATGAGGAATTATACGAGGTGCTAAAGGGAATCTGGATTTTTTTGCATTGTAAGTTTTACATTTTGACTTTATTAGTTGTGGGTGTTTACTGGGGATTGCATAGCCAGCAGAATCTCTTTTTCTCATATTCCCCTCGGTATCTACTCCTAGCGACAACTTGCCTCTGGGTAGATTGGCAAGCATAACAGTGTGGTGTGCAGCGTTCTGGGACATTAAAATGAGTAAAAGTCTCAGGGGGAAAGCAGAGAGAGAATGCGCAGGCGCTCAACTGGCGCCCAATTCCATTTTTATTCCATAAGCAAATATTAGCTCGCTGTTAAACTATTTAAATTTTTACGGAAAGAGAAGCAAATGCAAATACAAATTGTCAGCTTTATTTGCACAATAGTTTGGATGACTTCATTCTTGCAGCAGCCCGCGGGGAACTGGTGGAGACGAGGAGGAGGTCCTGGCTCCTACAGAGATTAACGCTTTGATGGTTGATCCACCTCAGAGAGTGAAGGTTAGGCCACAACGGCGGCATGCACGCTTTCCATTAAAAACAACTAGGAATAGCATCACGGAAAGTTGGAATTATAAGAAGAAAATGAGAAAGGAAGAACTGAATTGTCTGAAAAGTCCTGTGTAGCTCGTGTGACAGAGCATGGCCTTGGGGCGGCCAGGGTTTGTGGTTCAATTCCCATACTTAGAATGTATTCACTAGGAGTTCTATTTGCATATCCTAAAGAAAAGTGACTAATGATGTATTGAAATGTATGGCTATTGGAAATTCCTTCATGTAATATTCATGCAGCCGTGAACTGATGAAGAGTTTATTACAGAGTCATGGCAACTATACCTTTCCAGCCAGACTTGTGTTTAAGTTCATCCAACTTTATTGATAAAAGCCTCAGCCTTCAGAGCTCACCTCAGCCCTGCTGTCGGGGCATCTAGTTGGCCTCTCTGTAATCAATCATTATGTGCTGTGTGAAATGTAATTGATTGGTGTGTGTGTGTGTGTGTGTGTGTGTGTGTGTGTGTGTGTGTGTGTGTGTGTGTGTATAAGGACTAGGCTAATGGGATATTGTGGTTGGAGCTGACCCCCGTACTGACCTGAACAGTACACCATGCCAACTTGAACGTATGAATTATGGTAATTGAGTGCAGTGGGGCGAAGACATAAATACCCCCTATTTCTCCCTAGCTCTCACTCCCCCGCTCTCTGCCGTCTTTCTTCTTATCTCTAATCTTCCCATTCTCCACCTGCCACCTACACCCTTGTCTCCCTTTTTTTTCAAAGGAGGCGGATTCGTATCCTGGTGATTGTGGATAAGGGTTGCTGACAGGAGACCACGTAGCTACTCCAGTACTTAGAATACGGTCCAACATAGAACAGGAAATTAGCGATGTAATGCGCTTGAAGATGATTTAAATTTGTGTTGGTAATGCAGTCTGCCTCTGTTCTGTATTTTATTAAATCGAATGTTCATGAATTTTTTATGTTGTACTTTTTCCTCCCATGCTCTTTAGCCTTCACTGTCAGATTTTTTTCTTACACAATTCCGTTGTTCTATACATCTGTCTGTCTGTCTATCAATTAAATTATCTAGAGAAAGATTGAGGCATTTTTAGATATCAAAAGTGGATCTACTTTTCCACATGCATTTATGTTCAACCAGCCGTGTAGGAACAAATTTCTATTTGATGCTATTATAATGAGAATGCACAACTGTGTACCTCAGCCCTGTCTCCATGACTATTTCATGCATTGTACAAAATGTGGGATAGCCGCACTCATGAATTATTTGGTGCTGCCTGAGCTACCGGGCTTCCATTGTGGCGGATCAGGGAACCACTAATCGCTACGGCATAGCATCCCCTCATAAAGGCAGTGCACTACAGACTGCTGCAGGTCCAACACTTGTGGAATCAAGTATTTTCTGTGCTTTTCTCCGCCATTAAAATTCTCTCTCCCTGAGCAATCGTTTTTTAGTCTCTCATTAATTGAGTTATATGTGAGCATTTGTTGGCTGTGAATACACTTCCACCATGGCAATCTTAGCAAGACCCTGATCCAGCACTTACCAAGTGACTAGAACATTTCCTCTCTCGCTCGCTTCCCTCCATCTCCATCCCTCTTGCTACAGTACCATCAGCGTGCATCACAATGAGCTCTGGGCTTCACACCAGGACTGATGTATACGGGAGGTCTAAGACAGAGCTCATCACTGCTTAGGGATCCATTGAAGTTTCACGTGACCCTGTGTGCAGGGTCCGCCACTAATAAATAGTATAACAGTACATTCCCCAACAGCCATGGTGGAGTCATTTACGTAACAGGCCCATTATTTTAATTGCAGAATCACTCTTTACCCTGCGCTTAGACCAGCATCACTTAATGATGCCTAGGAATACTATGTGTTCAGCAATTGTGCATACAATGATCCTGACATTAATTACTGTAATACATTTCACAACCATCTACCAGAATCTACTATCTAGGTAGAGAGCGTATGTCCCCTAAACAAGAAGATCCTAGCCACCCAGTATGTTGTCTAGGTTTTACCTGGTGCATCGATGCATAGAACAATACTGCTAAGATTATAGAATGCAGAACATAGCAGGTTTTTTCGTTTCGTTCACCGGTTTGGACAAAACAAAGATACAGCTGTGGGAGCTTTTTAAACACTCGTTATAATGTCTATAATTAATTAAGTAAAATTATGGCCAACTGCCCAAATTCAGAGCTGAGTCTAACATAAATCATGGTGGATTTACATCTGTAAATATGTAGTACATAAACCTGTCAACCATTAACCTGGGTTCTTAAGAAGCTGGCCATATAATTCAAGGCCTTAAGAAAGATATTTCAAGTGTTTTATTTTTTTAGTTTGTTTGTTTCTAGTTAGCAGTTTACTGTTTTATCCCTCTACGGCCCTTGAATGAAAATGCAAATCCAATTAATTATTATTATTATAATAAAAAAGAAATATTATTATTATATTACAGCTGGTCTGAAGCCTTGCCTCCCACCTGTAGTGGGCAGTGTGACGGTGTACACTGCCCCGATCACCTGTCCGTTCCTCAGCAGCATGGTGCAGGTGTATTTGCCGGCGTTGTCGGCGGTGATGGGCAGGCTGATGTTGACGTTGATTTTGCCGGGCCCTGGACTGAAGCTGCGTGGCCTGCCACTCCTGTTCTGGTGGGACCACCCCACCTTTTCCACCTGGGATATCCCTGAGTATCTGCAGGATATGTACAGCGAAGAGGACGTGGACGAGGGACTGACTTCCACTAGAAGATGAGCAAGAATTGGAATGTGGGGAAGAACGCTTTAAAAATAGAAAATTCAGGGAGTGCTACGTAGTATAAAGTGAGTTTGAAAATATTTTTTTATAAAGCCGCATAGATTAAGACATAAAGAAACGTTAAATGGCTTAAATCAAGTGACGGGATTTGAATATAAGTTCAAAGGTCTAAATGGAGTAAACACACCATCTAAGAAAATGTAAATGAAAACAAATACAGCGACAGCTGAATGAGAAGCGCAAAGCATCGCTAAAAATGCAGAAATGTAAAATGAATTGAACACACACACACACACACACACACACACACACACACACACACACACACACACACACACACACACACACACACACACACACACACACACACACACACACACACACACACACACACACACACAGTGAGAAAAAAAAAAGTCAGAATGGACAACCGAAGAATAAGCAGGGCCTTGGTTTACTTTACCGAAAGCTAAACGTACAGTGGATCCCTTTTTCTTTATTTAAACACACACACACACACACAGTGTGTGTGTGTGTGTGTGTGTGTGTGTGTGTGTGTGTGTGTGTGTGTGTGTGTGTGTGTGTGTGTGTGTGTGTGTGTGTGTGTGTTAAAGAGAATAGCGAACCGGTGCGTGATTAAAAGTAGCCCAATAGAGCGGGAAAAAACACCCAATCTGGCAACACTGCCTGAACGTCCTCCAAAATTAGCCCAATCCGCCGGGAAAACCCGCACAATCTGGCAACACTGATTAACGTCCTCACGCTCCAGCTTCAACGTAAATCAATGAGACCAACTGAAAACGAAGCCGGTATGAAACTAAAATTGTGATTCTGAATAAAGTTTAAAGGATATCGAAAAACAAGGCCGCCAAAAACAACATTAATGGCAACGCTATTGAAATTGTTCTTAAATAAAAAAAAATAAAAAATAATATATATTTTTTAAAATTAAAGGTTGTAGGAGGACGACGAAGAGGCCATGCCTCTATGGAACAAGTTTTGGGGCTCTAGAGTCAATAATGGCGACGCTATTGAAATGTTACCATTGTGGTCGTTTTCAGTTTTGCACTTTGCAGACGGTCCCTAAACTCGCGGATGAAAGCCGACTGCTCGTAGAAGCCAATGCAATTCACCGTTCGCTAAAGACGTCTCGTTTGGATGAAAACAATGTTGTAGCTGGTTCTCTGGGTTACTACACTCAATTGTGTCGCAACGATGTTTCACTGATGATCTATTGAACCGCAAACTCCGAATCTGCGGAAGTTCTCAATCCTCCGTTAATATGAAGCTCTCCTCTCCTCTTGAAAAAAGAAATTCAGCAGCGGCGGTCATATAGGCCTATCAGCAGCGTCGTACCGCCGCTGCTAGGTGCATATAGGGGAAACACTATCTTAATGTGATGAAAAGACTTTGAAAACCGAATGTAAAGTAAGCTAACGATTTATTTTTTACGTGTTTTGTAACCAGCTCTTACGTTGGATTTGGGGATTTTTCAATAAATCTTAAAACCATCAGTCAAGTGTGAAACCATCTTTCGGGGGAATGCTACGCTGGGCAATCTAAATGTTTTATTCTCAACAATGTTAAGGAGGATCTTCCTCCCTCTCCTCAATGGAGAATACGGTATATATATAGCCTATATATATAAAATCTGAAATATAGGCCTACTATAAAGTGGGGGATGACGTCATCGTTTGCGTTTCAGGCGTCCTTACGAATCCTAATCCGAAACCGCATAGGTCAAAATATATTTGAAACCACCCTGGGGCATGGTTTCAGAAATGTGCGGTTTCGGGAACCGGGTCTGCCGGCTCCGTCTGGACGGTCGGCCGAAACGCATTAAACCCAAAAAAATCGGCTCCGTGTGGGCGGGGCCTAAGATCTTCAACTTTGGCACAGACTACAACATGCTGTGGTGTGAGGTGTTTTTCAAGGACACCTCACACCCCAAGAATCCACGGGATCTAACCATGGACTCTGAAGGCAATTTATCAGACTAAGTCTGATAAATAAAAAGGATATTTGTCACAAAAAAAGACTACCAAATGATGGTTTATGAATAAAAAATAGCGACACATCTTTTGAGGGCATACAATTACGGATAAACAGTTAGGAGAACTGTTTAAATAAAAGGCCAAGGATGACGGGAAAAAGAACAGTGGCTGGTGAAAAACAACACCAAGAACAATCCACTGCAGGGTCAAAATAATATATATTCATTAAAGCCATTTGCTGCTAATGTGTTGCTTGACTGTGACTGATGCTTAGTGTCTCATCAAACTAAAGTGTGAATCCATCTGAGTGTAATCAAGCCACACAGACCTGTACACACCCTTATGCACTGGCACACGTACACACGCACACACACACACACACACACACACACACACACACACACACACACACACACACACACACACACACACACACACACACACACACACGCTACAACACATTTCAGTCTTGATTAGAGTTATCAGCGTGCTGCCTCTCGTCTTTGTGGGAGGGCAGAAAGTATTATCATACATAATGATACTTTTAATGAGGTGGGGTAAAAATATATGTGTCACATGATTGGTCTGTGTGTGCATGCATGCATGCTTGCATGTGGGAGAGAGATAGAGTGTGCGTGGGTGGCTTTGTTTGACAGATTTGGGAAATGTGTGCACAGTTGACCTGTGCATGGAAGAGTGTGAGAGAGAGAGAGACTGAGAGAGTGAGAAAGGGATTGTCTAATTGTTGGAAAAATAATAAAAATAATAAAATAAAGGCTGCCGGTATGTGGGTGCGTGTGTCTGTGTGTGTGTGTGTGTGCATGTTCAGGCATGAGCATTAGTGTCAACGCAGGTCTCAGAGACTTATGAAAAAGGTGTGTGCGTGTGCATTGGTGTGTGTGAAAGATGTGTGCAACACGGTGACAGTGACAGATGGGCTGCTGATGTGGGGGCAGCTGTGATGGATGCCAGCAGGGCCGTGATTAGTAAAGCATCTCAAGGCCGTGAAGGCAGCGTAATGCGGGTGTCCAGGCATGTGATGTGAGTGCACGCATTAAAAGTTGCGTTATGTGTGCACGTATTAAAAGGTGGGGGTCACACTAGATCACACCTCCTTGCTCAGCTAACAACCAGCATAAAAAAAGACAGGGCCCAGTGATATAAGATGAAGAAAAAACATTGTGTATTTACTAGTATGTACACAAAAGCAGTAGTAGCAATGTAAACGTAAATTCAAACCATGTTATATATAAGGCATTATGCACCCTGACCTGCTCCTTCCCCCGTAGCTACCTTTGAGCACGCTCAGCGTGGTCCTCTGTCTGTAGCATTTATCATCGTGGAAGACGTCACAGGTGAAGACACCAGAGTCTCTGATCTCCGGGCTCAGTAGGAAGGAGAAGAAGCCGGAATGGGCGTTGTATGGCGGGCCTGCCAGCTGAAGCAGCGGACTCCCCTCCACTGGAGGGGCCGTGGAGTCCCTCCAGCGGTCGTACTGGTACACCAGCTTCGGAAGCATCCTCTTTTCCAGATTCTCCCAGCGGACCAGCACGGAGTCGCCCTTGTAGGGCGGACAGGCCAAGGGATGGGGCCGGTTGGCCACACTGCCGGTGGAGATCTGAAGGTCTGTTTAACGAGAGAGAAACATAGTATGGTTTGGGAGAGAGAGAGTTGGAGGCAACGGAGAGAGAGATTTGAAGGCCGATGGAACTGTAGGGTATGATAGAGTAAGAATGATAGAGCGACAGAGAGGGTTAGGCAGTTGAAGGTGAGAGTGAGATACGTAGAAGGAAGACGAGGTAAAAGAGAGTATCAGAAAAAGTAACATGAGAAAATGAGCAAATTCGAAAGAAGAGAAATGTCCTAAAACATTAAGCAGAAATCGCTTTAGAGTCACAAGGACAATGTGAATGAGAAGCAAATGAAAGGATCAAGAATAGAAAAGAAGAAATAGTGCGGGGCTGAAAATAGTGTCTCAATGATACAATGCAGAGACAAGGACAGAGAAAATAAGCATTGAGAGAGAAAAGAGGCGAACTGAGATAAGAGAGAATGTTTGACAACAATGAGGATTACGTTCTTATGTTCTCAGCGCGGCATCTAATGCTATTCTTGCATTTCACTCTGGCAGATTTGCAAAGCGCTGACACTGAGCTTCCAGAAAGTCACTCACCGTTTGGTACCTTGGTGAATGAGGCCACCGTGGCATCTGTGTGGAATGAAAAGCAGAGAGGTATATACATAAAAAATGGCTAAATAATGAATTATACACATCAACTATAATATTAATGGGAGCCCTGGCAGAGAAATCTCTGCAGAATGAATACTCCTAAAGTGGTCACACGGGAAGTATATACTTTTAACTGGAATTAACAAGACTGATAAGACAATTGGTTTTATATTTTGATGAGGACTCACCGCAACCACAAGGCACCACATTACTCCTTTCCTGCTGCCAACATATGTCTTCTCTGCTGACATCCATCTTCACGTCAACGTTGAAGGAGAAGTTGGCTACGCTGCAGTTGTATTTGGGCTGAATCACACAGATGTAGGTGCCTTGGTCGTTCTGGTTGAAGTGGGGGATCTTCGTCAGGGTCTCCATCCGCCTCACCTCTGACCTCAGTGGCGTGCCGCCAGGGCCCGCCCAGGTGATGCTGCCGACCATGTAGTTGGGGACGACGCTGGCCTCGAGCCGGAGGATGCCATATGGCAGGGGTGAGGCGGGTACCATGGTGACTGCAGACGACAGGGCAGTGTAACATGGGATTAATGCCTCTGGACGGAGACCGCCCTCCCTTAGTGAGAAGCATTCATCACCCAGGCCACCACTGCCATGTGGAGCTGATCATTTGTCAGTGAGGACTTATTTGCACATTCTTCTGCAGGGGTGTATATCGGGGGCTTCAAAGGAGGATACACTTTTGCATCCATTCGAGGTATATTCATAAATATTCACTAAATATAATATAGAAAAAGAGAAAAACAAAATAACAAAACAAAAAAAGTATGATAGACAGGTTGGTGATAGGTATAATGGATATGGATGTAAAAAATATACTCTACCCGTGAGTAAGGCGTGCAATATGACCTTTCTCAGTTTCCTTTCCTGCTTTTCGACCAAGCAGGTGATAAGGCCTTGATCACCAATTTTGGGTACGAAGAGCAGAGAGAAAACCCCAGACTCCAGGAAGTTAGGGTCAGCCAATGAGAACTTAGGTGGACCAGATGAAACCTTCCCTTCACTGGCTGAGAGGAGGAGTTTCTCCATCCCCTTGGGGGTGCCGTGCTTGGTCCAGCTCACAGTCACTGTGCCCGTCATCTCCGGGTCAACGCAGGGCAAGGTGGTAGGCCTTCCCAGTTCTGTCACTACAATGTCATCATATTCTCTGTCTTAACACAAATATAAAGCCATTTTAGATTAGTGTTTTTAACCTGCTCCTGAAGATTTCCCAGCGCTTCCTGAGCTGCCACAAGATGGAGTATTATGTGTGCGAATGACAATAAATGTAAACGATATTCATTGTTTATGCACATACAAGGTTGGAAGGCAAATACAAATACAAAACAGTAACCTAGCAGAGATGTGTCCTTCTTTACTTGGCATTTCCTGACGTGAATAGCTACGTTTTTCAGATAAACAGGAATGGTTAGAATGGTCCTTCAAGTGAAATACGAGAGAAGGAAACTCACCAGACTGAGCACAGACAATAAAGTTAGGTGTTACCAATTTCCTAAAGGATTTTAAAAACCTTGTTCCGTACCTGTGAGAGTTTGGCCAGAGTGAATGAACGATGCCATCCAGTAATACAGAAGAGCCAAGGTATAAATGTCAAACTCCATGACTAATTCCAAGTGAATTGCAGCTTTGTCATTCACTCACTAAAACCCTTATTCTTTCCTTCTTCTGTTTCTGCACTGCAATAGCCCTGTTAAGAGATGTCTGGCAGTGTATCCAGAGGGCTATGACTGGGTCATGTCCAGGGGCTAACAGGAAATGACACAGTCAAATGCAAGATAATCAACAGGAAGACGGTGTCAGGGGACTCTTCACTCTCAAGTGCTTGTGTGTGCAGCTGATAGACAAGAATTGTATGAAAATGTATATTTCCAGTGACCCTGTTCATTGTAGTTATGCAATATAACATGTGAATAAATCCCATATAAAATAACTGACCTTCACATCCTGTGGGACAAAAGGGAATGGGTTAACTAGCTGTATTCATGTCAGTATCACAATGCAATGAACATGATTTACATACCAGGACTGGGGTTGATGAAAAAGAAAAAAAAAGAAAGAAAGGAAGACTTTTGGTTTGGTGTGGGAGCAAGCAACCCTCTGGGTACATGTCTTTACATCCCATAAATGTCTTTAATTAAGCTAAAGGTATTATCTTCTCCTCTGAGCACTATTACCCATCTCTCCATAATTACCATCGGGTGGGCGGGGGCGTGGAGAGAGAGAGAGAGAGAGAGAGAGAGAGAGAGAGAGAGAGAGAGAGAGAGAGAGAGAGAGAGAGAGAGAGAGAGAGAGAGAGAGAGAGAGAGAGAGAGAGAGAGAGAGAGAGAGAGAGAGAGAGAGAGAAGGGAATGAGAGGAAGAGAGAGAGAGAGAGAGAGAGAGAGAGAGAGAGAGAGAGAGAGAGAGAGAGAGAGAGAGAGAGAGAGAGAGAGAGAGAGAGAGAGAGAGAGCAGGGAATGAGAGAGAGAGAGAGAGAGAGAGAGAGAGAGAGAGAGAGAGAGAGAGAGAGAGAGAGAGAGAGAGAGAGCAGGGAATGAGAGGTAGAGAGAGTTATCTCTCTCTACCTCTCTCTAGAGGTAGAGAGAGATAGAGATAGGAAGAGAGAGATAAGGAGAGCGAGAGAACAGAGTCAGTGAGAGAAAGAGAGACAGAGAGTGCAAGCGAGAGATGGAATGTATGTGAAAGGGCGTAGGAAGAGAGAGAGGGAGAGAGAGAGAGAGAGAGAGAGAGAGAGAGAGAGAGAGAGAGAGAGAGAGAGAGAGAGAGAGAGAGAGAGAGAGAGAGAGAGAGAGAGAGAGAGAGGGAGATACTTGGTGCACTGGGGTTGTTTTATGACACAGAAAGAGGGGGAGAAAGAAGAACAATAAAAATTATATATAATACAGAGGGATAGAAAATGTTGACACGCATTGGTCCAAACAGAGGGGTGGGTAGGATGCTGGGGGTAATGGGGACAATCTGTCTTCAAAGTCTCTCAGTGGCTTGTGATATGAGTGGTGCATAGAGTGGTAGCCGGTGCCGCCACCCCTCCCTCTACGGTAAATAATAATCAGAGGCTAATGAATCCAGTGCCAATGAGCTATATCAGTTAAGTATGGGCTATGTTATCAGTCTGACAGACCCCAGGGGAAGTCTAGGGACGGAGCCGGAATTGAAAGGAGCTTTTGTGAGAGTGAAGGACATGTGGAACAATGAAAATGAAAAAAGCATCGAGAGAAAGACAGAGAGAGAGAGAGAGAGAGAGAGAGAGAGAGAGAGAGAGAGAGAGAGAGAGAGAGAGAGAGAGAGAGAGAGAGAGACAGACAGACAGACAGGCAGGCAGGCAGGCAGGCAGGCAGGCAGGCAGGCAGACAGACAGACAGACAGAGACAGAGACGCAGTGACACAGACAGAGAAAAAAGTGGATGGAAATACGAAAATGAAAGAGAAGACTGTAAAAGCGTGTGCGCGGTAGAGAATATCAGAATAACAATAAGAACAATAGAGTTGGATGGGAGTGTTCTGTGGAACAGATGTGAAATGGATGCACAAATTAAAGTAGAGGCGACCGGGCCCTTAAAGGGCTAAATGGGAGGTGTCAGCAGCACACATTCATTTTGAGGATAACTCCAATTGAATGCAGCCTCACTGGCACACGAAAGGCAACAGGATCAAACTCAAACATGAAAAATGACAAATCAGCCAGACTTTATCAACGTGAATTGATTTGTTCACATGTGTGACACTCTATATACAAACGCTGGATTCACTTTGCTTATGGGGAGGGTGGCCTCTGGTTTCTACAAACTTCAAGGGGAGGTGAAACCATAATAAATGTGGTAATTTCCAGCCGAAATAGAGGGAGAGGCAAACAAGAAAAAATTTAAATAATGAAGATAGGCCTAATTAGTGCGTCTGCTCGTGGGAATAGGGATTAGATATAAACCAGATAATTCCCCCAGAATTCTGTACACACAAAATAGGACAAACTCTGATACAATGTGGGGATACGTTCCCTACACTGGAGAACTAATAAATTAATAAAAGTGCCACGTAATATACGTTTTCACTATGAAACGTTGTTAGTGTCCGCTGCTGGATTTATATTGTGTTCATTATCAACGAATAGGCTATGCATCGATCGCGTCGTCCTGTTGTAAAATCGGATTACGTGTCTGCTCAAGGATCTGTGCTCGGAACACACAGCAGGGGGCGATGTGATCTTCGTTTTCCACGTAGTTCATGTAACGCCGATGGAACTGCTGAATTAGGTTATATCCTAATTGTGTGTTACCTCTTTATTCATGTAGGACTATATTATGTTTCATAATTAAATAAATGTATTATCTTAAATGGCAGGTTCATTCATTTGGCAATTCGACAATGCCATTGTGGATGTTGAGAAGATAACTTCAGCTTTTGTGTCGTTTAAAAAAGAAAAATGTAGACTAGCCTATGATGGTAAAATGATATATTTTAATGTTCCGAACACGACACAAAATTTGACGAATTAACACTAATTATTTTCTTTGGGTCTACACGATATGTTCGGTATTGGGTTACGTAACCCCCGGCAACAAGTTGTTCTAAATCCCATGTATGGTGGCGTGCGTCTAATTGCTTTATATTTGTCATAGAGACCGAGGCCGCCTGCTATCTGATGACATCACACCGTCACCGTCACTCACCCGCTCGGACAGCAGCACAGAGAGCTAGCTCGCGTCGGACTCAGAGGAACTAGTTGGTGGGAGCGCGCACGGACGGTTTCCCACAACATTCACCCTTCGTGCAGGAGCCACTTTGAAAGCGCTGGATCTCACCTGCTTGATTTCAATTCAAAACAGACTCGATACCACAAGGGAGAAACAAGTAAAGGACGCTCGCAGCGGAGAATCTCCGTCGGACCTCTGAGGTGTCCTGTACTCCCAAGTTGTGCCGAGGGGAAAAGTCTCGACTCGCATACTCCAGCGTCGGTCCTCTGTTCAGGGGTTTCGCTACATTATTCGTGTTCCGACACATTGACTGCCTGCTCTTTTGTTTTTTGAAAAGGGACTTTATCGCCATGTCGAGACATTACGCTGGAGATTGCCATGGCTCTTCCAGAAACACAGGACTCGTCATCTTGGTCACGTTTTTATTTATTCACGGTAAGAGTTTATTTTGTGAATCGTTTGGTGCTTTCCAACATGTGCAACTAGATATGTCGTATTTTATATATGTTAAACGTATCCCTTCATGTTACACGGAAATGATGCAGACTAACCACCTGTCAGGGCGGTTACAGGTTTTAAACAAAACGTCCAGGTGATTCAACACCTTGCCTTCTCCTTACAGAGTTGAAAGCAAACATCATTTGGTGACTCTGATTCAGATTTGGTAGTGCATCTTATCTTGGTCTTGGATTCTTGATAAGCAGTTATTGCTGCGTGGCTGTGACCCTGGTTTCGGTGACTCAACGCCATGTTTAGTATCAGTAAGGTGTGGCCGCCAGGAGCAAGGTGTTGTTCACAGGTGCCTGGCTAGGTGGATCTCAGTAAGCAAACAGTTGATGTTTTGAGTAGAAACAACACCAGAGACCCTGCCATATCGTGTCCTTGGTGCTGAATAAACTGAAATTATTCTCGTCATTTGATTCATCTACCTCCCCATTGTTATTTCTTATTTTCATGCACTTCGAGCTCTATTGGCTCCAGGTCGGTGGAGAGGGAATTAGAAGCCAGGTTTAGCTTTTAATGTAGGCCTACAGTCACCCACACCAGGGTTGAGCAACTGAACAGAATTATTCAGATAAATGAAAAATCAAACCTTCCACAAGCATTTTTGTTAGTTAGCTCTAGTGAGTGGGCCATTTTAAAACATTGCCGCTTCAACCAGTATTTTGTTGGTTTCTGTTCAACAGGAACTCTGAACCCGATCATAATTGTTTTTCCGTCTGTGTGCAAATAGACCTACATGGCATTGCACCCGGTGGGAAAGATGCATTAATGTGGCTAAGATTAAAATAAATAAATCACCATATCTCATTTGCATATGAATAAACGTTGCCCTGAAAGAGTTAAACATTCCTTCCACGTCATTGTTTAAGGTTATTTATGTTTTGTCTGATAATCAGGGCAACAATCTTAAACTAGGTCTAACATTTTGGCCGAGCAGCACTATAGGAATAGTCTACTTCTAGTATTTTGTTGGTTGTTTGTTTTGAAACGGCTATAACATCTATAAATGAATCCCTTTAGATGTATTCATGCAATGGACCTTTTTATGTCCAGAACCATTTACAGTTAATGCTCTGCCTGAGGGAGAGGGGGAAAAACAAAAAAATAGATTCTTGCATATTTAAGAAATAGGGAAAATATTTGTTAAACAAGGTCAAATGAAATGGCTTTATCCTTTCTTTCATTTGAAATATCTGCATAAACCTCTCAGAATAGATAAAATGCATTTCAGTGCTCCTTTTTTGTTGGAAATGGCACTTCACGTAAACATTAGACTTGTGAGGCATAGTCGTCTTTATTCGCAAGAAAATACTAAATTTTCCTAATTAAAACTTCCACTCAATGCTAATATCAGCCTAAGCATGTGTTGTTCTGTCAAATTTTTTTTGTTGTCTTTTTTTAATATATATAATTAAGTAGGGCACATATTACTCTCCTGGGAATCTACAGCGATGAGGAGGTGGGCTTTGAAATAACACTGTAAAGCCCCTCCCAATTAAGTTTCTGAGTGCCTGATATGTGGGTCAGAAAGGCTTGACCCGTTACCATGGATACGTTTTTTTCTATTTTATCAAGGAAGGACGGGGGCTTCAGTTGGCAGCGCCGGGGTGGGGGAGGGGGATGCAGGGGCCAGTGTGTCCAGTCCTGTGTTGTCTTATGGCTGAATAGGCTGTGTGCAGGGGGGGTGGGTGGGCTGTCTGGCCGAGCAACCAGTGGAAACGCAGGGTCATGGTGTCGGGGGACCCTCAGCCCCGCCACCCCGCATATTTCCCCCCCCCTCGATTCAACATAGAAGCCAGCCCCTTATTTCCTTTACCTTGATACAGCAACCTCAGTCTTTTACAACAAATGCCGCATCAACCAGCCCACAAACAGGTGGTTTCCTCTGGGGCCTGGTGCAGGAAATGGGGGGGGGGGGGGGGGGGGGGTGGTGGGATTGTGCTCTATTCACAGGATCAGTTTGGAAGTTGTAATCACACGGCAGCAGATTCAGACAGGAGACCAACCCCCCCCAGCCCCCCGCCCCCCGAAGCCACTCTTTTCCGCCATGGCCCTGCCCCCATCTCCCCCGCCGCATACAGGAGGCCTTGTTCTCTGGACCTTTTATTTCCACTGATACCCTTCATTCTGCCTCGTCTACAGCTTTTGTTTGAGTGCTGATAGTCATTGGTTCGTTATTCAGATGCCCTCTCTCTCCTCTCTCTCTCTGCTTCCCTTTGGACTCAAGGCCTTACTGTTTATGACAGAAGGAGGCAGACAGGGGGAAAATAAATGTGTGGTTTTAAAATGACCTGTCACATAAAAGTGTATTGTTTTACCTACCATCTAATAATTGTTTTTTTATAAATGGCACACAGGATCCGATTTTTATAGCATCCATATTGGAAAGTTTAAACCATCAAATGTTACAATCTGATATGTATTACACCTCCTCCACTGTAAGCATATTTATTTCGCAATTTACTTTGCCTGTCTGGAAAAAATGAATTGTTTTCACCACCAGTGGAACATCCAACATAAGTTTGCTAGGCGGACGATACTGAGCCAGAAAAAAAGTATTATGGATTTCACCGATAGGAAAGTAAAGAAAAATATTATTTTATTTGTAATCAGGCTAGTGTTGTTAACTAAATGGTCATGGCAACCTTATTGAACAAATAAATAAATACTTGTTCCTTGTTAGAAGAACATTGTAATCTTCTTCACACATCTGGAACCTTCCTCCCTGGCTCCAGTGTCGTTTAAAAATGGAACGGCATTGATGGATCATGTGAGGAGAGAAGTATTTCTTATTTTCAGTCTCCCCCTCTACTAAAGGAAGGGGAGGAAAAAAAAAGGTGAAAAAGAGATTGTCTTAGTATCTCATTAGTGCGATGGTGGTAGAATGAGGGGTGCTGGACCCTCTGTGATTTCTGTGTTAATGGCAGTGGAGGGGGCTTCTGTCATTATGTAGATTATCTGTCCTAGCCCTCTCGCACTGGCCCTGTAAATGCCAGACGGATTGTGAAAAGGTCGTGTGTGTGTGTGTGTGTGTGTGTGTGTGTGTGTGTGTGTGTGTGTGTGTGTGTGTGTGTGTGTGTGTGTGTGTGTGTGTGTGTGTGTGTGTGTGTGTGTGTGTGTGTGTGTGTGTGTGTGTGCGTCTTCTCTCGTTGGGCCTGGATGCATCATTGGTCTTGACATGCGCTGACACACTCATGCATGAAGATATTCTTGGGACAAAGTCTTCTTGTTGTAAAGGGAGATCAATACCAGCCTCCCCTGTTTTAATCAGTCAGTTGATTTAGACATAAAAGTCTGTTTTGCGGTGTAAATGGAGACTGGTGGGTAACTCTGTGGTGCAGTGATCTGCACCACATCACTGGTCCATTGGAACGGTAGAACTGGCAAGGAGTGAAGTCTAATTTGAAGGCTCATGCAATGAGCCTTTTGATTAAGTCAGATTTGTATTTACTCTATTTAGGCTAGGCAAGCGGAAATATTTAATAGATACTTGGAGGAGAGCCTCTTATCAAGCAATGAATGTTCCATTAAAATAATCTAGGAATACTTCAACAGATGTACGGGAAATCTTCTTGCTTCGTTAAATGGAATTGAATCAATGTAATCCTTCCTTTTTATGTTCAAAAGGGATTACATTTGAAATGTTGACATAGGTAAGTATTGATTGTCGATAAATGTCAAAGTAATTTGTCTTGCTCTGTGTCTCGTTTTGATTAAGAAAGACAAAACCCCAAAGTCAACCATCATTAGAGTTTGTCAGTTAGGTCAAATGCTATCACCCAGGATGGATGTCCCCTGGGAGGGAAGTCAATGAACAGCAGTTGCTGCATCGTAGTGCTTCGCAACCACTGCTATTAACAAGAGAAGACCATCAAGTGCAATTACTTCTCCACACAATCCCACACACACTCTGCAGTCTGACATGTCATTATTAGGAATGTCATCTGACTTCCAGCTTGTCCTACGGGTACCCCCCCCCTTATTAATCATCCATCTCTCTGCGTGCGCATGTGAGTGTGTGTGTGTGTGTGCACACGCATTAATGTTTCCTCTGAAAAAGCGCATGTCACATTCACCACCAACCCTGCTATCTCGGCCCGCCGAACCCAGCTTTCAGTTTTTCTTTAATCACCCCCTGCTCAATTCAAACAGTGTTAAAGGAGAAGTATGCGTTTCTTGCACTCGAAAGTTAATGATAGTGGCTTTCCTGCATTGACTGTGCCAAAGCAGGACAGCTCCATTGCAGCTCCCTCCCCAGGCTTTAAGCGCTTCTCTCTAGTCCCCCCCGCCTCCCCACCGTCCTCCCACTTGTACAAGCTGGCAGAAAAGGCGACCCACTGTGAGGTCACACTGAGAGCACCCCACTGAGATGTTTGTGTTTGTCTCAGAGGGTTGCCAGATTAACGGAGTCAGTCCTTTTTGTTTTTTTTCAAAAAGAAACAAATGGAAATCCCGCCTTCGTTAGAAAGAAGGCCAAGGTGTCATTAAGATGAATGGGTTTTCTGAGCGGAGGGGTTTCAGGAACGTATACATGGGGTAGTTTGACCGCAGTTTCTGGGGTAGACTTTCTATCCAAAATGCAAGGGTTCGCATTCCTACATTTGGTTTGCTAAAAGACTCGTAACACAATGCACTTCGACACGTTCCCAGTTAATATATCTTGAAGCAGTACAATTTGCTGCAATGGCTTATTTCATTTCAGCATTCTTCAATGGAAAAATAACAAAATAATGCCATACGGTGGTTGCAGAAGTTTGTAGTCACTTAGTCACGCGAACACTCCACCACTACATTCTGCTGCATCTGTAATTAATATCGGAGGCTTAAACCTTATGTCTCTTAATCACTAGGTGCAATGCTGATTTTGAGGTAAATACCCAAACATTTTAGGTAACCCATTTTCTCTCCTGCAAATGAACCTTTGGGACAGACATGCCATTCGGAGACTCATTGAAGCAGCCACTCTTCCAAATGTAATAGTAGTAATTGAATGGTCTCTTCAAGATGGGTTCTTTATGATCTCCTCCGGTGTAGTTCTAGATTGGGGGCATGGGCAGTGCAGTTCTTCTGGTTGTAAGGTTTAGGTACCGTTGACATCATCTTTTAAATTCCTCGGCATGGCATCTTGGCAGAGGGGATAAAGGAGGATTCGGAGAGCGATTGATGCGCTCCAGGAAGACTTAAGACTTCCCCTGGTCATTTTTAATGTGGAGGCACTACCTCCTTCTACCGCTTTATTAACAATCACTACACACAGTTTCAAGCACCAAAATATACCTTCTCGGTGGTAAAGAGAGCAGAGGACCTTTTTTAATATTGATAGCTGGATAGCCCACTATAATCCCTCTACAACTCTAGTCTCTTTATTTACAGAAATACACAGTAGTGTACTCTACAGAGTACAGTTCTCCGGGCCCTTTAACTTGGAGGCCCTTGGCGGTGTCCTCGGCACGTGTCTGCGTGTGCGTGGCCATCCCCCACCATGCAGCTCATTAGCAGTCACCTTTAATGTGTCTAAATGTAGTGTGCAAGGCAGAAGGGCAGTGGTTTGCGTTATTGATCTCGTATTGACTGGTGGATGATGCAGTGCCCTTATGTGTTATTGAAAACATTTAAAGGCCTGCTCTGGGGACTTGACAACACTGAGAACATATCTCTCTCGCTCTCCCCTTGCCTTAGGGTTCTCCGTCTCTCTTTCTCACCCTCTCTGCTTCCTGTCGACTTCCAATCACAACCTTTTGCCGCTCTTCTTTCAAGTCTATTTTACTGTTAACTTTTTCACTGTTCAACTTTTTCTTTTCTTAACACTATCACGTCTCTTTTCCTCATCCACCTGCAACCAACAAGACAAACATGTGGGTAACCTGCAGCCTCACATATTTACCCCTGTCATTACTTTTTGGAACCAGAATGCCTTCCCCCTTTAAATGCATACCAACACTACACTAAAACATTCTAACCCTTGTATTTGCGGCATTTCTATGCACAGACCTATTAAGACACTTAGACTTGACCGAGCCGTGCTCTTTTTCTGCAACACACACACACACACACACACACACACACACACACACACACACACACACACACACACACACACACACACACACACACACACACACACACACACACACACACCTCTGACTTTGACAAGGTCACATTGAATTCACACTTATTATCCGCAGTGGACAAGCCGGCCAGGGGAGGAAATTGAATTTGGTGTGATGGGGCCTTGTCATGTCTGTGGGTGGTGGGTATAAAGTCAGGTCCCTGAAAACACTTCCAGACACCCATGGGTTTTGTTGTTGTTTTTATTTTGTTCAAGTTTCCTGATGGAACATGACGGACTGGCCAATAGGTCAAAGTGCGACTTTTCAAGCATTGAATAAACCATTTTTAGAAAAGGTATCTGAAGAAGAAATTAAAGCACATCTCCTTTGTGCATGGACTCCTCTGGTAGCCTTTGGAGCTGGCATAGGCTACGTTTGTATTGTATAATTTGGAAAAAAAACATTGCTGGCAAACTACATGATCACTGAAACAATATCCCTGTAGCTTTGAAATTGGAGAGAGGTTTGTACTCTCCCAGAAGCAATGTGCATAGTGTACTCCTGGCAGTAACCTGTTCTGGTGCTGTTGCCGTCTCAAGTGTTTTGTCAACAGGCCTGGCCAATCCTGCTGCTAAAAAACGGCGTGTCCCACCATTTTGTTTGTAAAACCAGGGTTTTGGTGTCTCCTCCATTTGACCGACACCCTCCTCCTCCCCTCCTGGACTCCCTTATCGGTGTGCTCGGCGACCTAACATCTATTTTAGCCTCTGGGAACATTCTTCCATGAACCCAGTCTCCCCGTCTGTTTACTCCATGCCTTAATGCCCCTGCTTCCTTTCCTTGGTAATTTGGTCCCTATAATTGATCCATCTGCGTGGTAAGCTGCTGTCTCTTGGCTTCGTCCCTCTCCCTTACCTCCACTCATCCCCCTCTTTGTTCTCCGCCGTTCCCTCTCCCCCAGTCTCTTCCTTTCCTTAGTCATCAATTTTCCGCTTCTCCTTCTGTAATTGGAATGTTTGTAAGTCCTCTTACACCCCATAAAATCAGCTCTCTCCCTCGCAATAGTTTCCTCTCTTTCACACTCTTTCCCTCACCCCTTCCCTGTCTTACTGTTAAATTCCCTGGCTGTCTCTTTCACCTTTGTCAACCTTAGAGTTTCTAGTTTAGCCTATACAAACTGCCCATGCCACATCTCATTTCCCTGCTCTAATCCCAACCTCCCCCAAGGCCCAAGTTCTTATTTTCTCTTGCTTGTGTAATTGGAGTTCACCCTGCACACTCCCTTCTAATGTGTAATTCTGTCTTTCTTTACCCCGTTGTCATCCTGGTTCCCTCATCTGTCTTGGCTTTCGGTTGTTCTGGACTATTGCTAATTCTTCTCCCACTGCCATTTTATTTCGTGGTTAATTTTGCTTGTTAACCATTCACCCTCCCAAACATAATCACCCTCTTTAACAATCTCCTGTAACCATTCCAGAAAGACCGCCATTTAGTGAGTGCTGGCCAACGCTTCTAGACGTTGATTGTGATGTTTTGGCAGTAAGTAAACATTTTCTTTTGTGGGCTATAAAGTATGGCACTAAAGCTACTATCTGCCAGTGGAGGAGATAGTGCCGGAATCCCCTGTGATCTCCTGCTGATGACCTCGCCCTGGAGGTTGGCCCGTTACCAAGATAAGTCAGATAGCGGAGAGGAGTTTGCATTGTTAACATTGAGCTGCGCTCCCATGCTGGTTTATTCTTGTATAATTTGGCTGCATGGGTCCACCAGTTTCCTGCCACATTATCAATCGCTTGTATGGGCATTATCAGTTGTAATCAGCCACATAGCTATGGGTTGGTAGCTTCAAATTGTACCTAGTATTAGGTTAACGGGGACGTTATCATCGATTCGGATAGGTAATGATATTAAGCACTGCACTTTTGCTAGGCATTTAACATATATTTATGTACATGTGGTACACTATTACTAGGCATTTAAAGCAGTGTGTAAGAAAATCCATTTTGCTCTATTATTGGTATCGGATGCATTAATGAAATATAATTAGTTGAATCGTGTTACTGGGCATTCTCTTATCTAATGCATTCAATGGGGTTCGTTTTGGCAGGCAGGAGGAAGCCATGAAGCCCTGAGCAACGTGAACAACAGGCAATTACAATTTGGTCTGACTTTTTCAATTGGCATTGATTATTTTATAACTAAATACAATCAAATACTTTCAACAGATGGATGAGTAGTCGTGTAACGGAAAAATGTCATCTTCTGACCAGAACCGGGTCATGTTGAAGAAAAGGAATTTGAGAGAATAAATGTGTTACTTTAAATAATGCTGCATACTAAAGATACACCGTAATGTACCACATTTATGCAATAAACGTCCAAGACCAGGGCGCTTTTTTACTCATGAAGGTAAATTCCACAAAACAAACGACTTTTAAAGGCAACAGCAGCCGTGCGCTGTTTTTCTTATTCTTTTTTGTCAACCATACAAATATCCGCTGCCTGCAGGGAAACCAGGGAGGGAGCACGATACTGGGACGCAATTGTTTACAGTCCCCCTTGTTTAGGACCACCCTCTCCCCCTCGGCATTCAAGTGAGCCAGGGGACACACTGAGAAAGGATTTGTTTGTGCCTTCTTCACCATACCGATGATTCATCTGTATCAAAGGACTCGGCGTAATACACCTGTATCAAAGGACATTGTGCCCACTCCCACAGAGGGAAGGCGCCTCTGGAGAAGGGGTGATTAGTGTCTTTTTCTTAAAATGTAAGCCATTTTCTGGCCGTTCACTCTGACAGTCTGGTTGGACCTGAGCCGTGTTTGGTGAATCTGCTTATGAGAACGTAGCATTTCAGCAATGTCATACAGGATCTATCGTGTTCATATCCCAACCCTTTGCTCTATCAATCTGCATCCTTAAAACAGTTTTTTCTTATTAAATTCGAAAAGGACAGACAGACCAAGAGAAGGCATCTCTGCTGACTTGTGCCGGTCACCAAAGCCCCCAAGGTTTTTTTTCCTTTTCATCGTCCCCTCACCACCTCCTATATTCATTCATTGCTGGGAGCAGTCTGGTTCTTCCTTCCCTCTTTTTTTTTTTCTTTTAAAAGCTTTCAGAGGGAACTTATTCTTCCCTCCCTCCCGCATGCCAACCCACACCACCTCTCTCCAAAACAAGCTTGCAGCTGATTTTTCTCGTCAGTGATTCATGAATTAATCCCTGGCATGCCACAATCACTCCTGGGGGGAAGGAGGGCGTGCGTGCGTGAGTGCGTGTGCGTGCGTGCGTGCGTGTGTGCTTTTACTGTTTGCTGCAGAAGAACACCAGCGGGTGATGGAGTAAGGTGGGGAAGTAGGAGAGAGGTGGGGCTGGACTCACCGCTATGCCAGTCGCAATTAGAGCGATGGGTCTCTGAGTTTAAACGCATATTTAAATAGACATAGCTCGAAGAAGAGAAAGTTTCTATGTAAACTAACATAGAATCTTTCTTGTTAAACTAACCAAAGTGTTCTCATTTGTTCATCCTTTCTAAATAAACCATCCTCCTCCCCCCCAGCTCGCACCACCAACTTTTTTATTTGGTCATTTTTTCCTTGTGGTTTTCTTGTCTTGTATATATATATTTCCCTCTCCCGGTCAGCCTTTTCCTCTGCCTCCATTTGAGCTTTCCCTCCCTTTTTTTTGTTCCTTTTGGCAGCCATCACTTCATCCTACAGATCTCAGAGATTAGGATATCTCTTGCGAGATGTATTTTTACCCGCTTGGCCAATTACCTCCCCCTCCCCTTGCGTTCGTCATCACAACTCTGACTAGTAGGGCGTCCACTCATTAGGCTCTCGTCTCTGTACCAGTCGGTGCCCCCTCCCTCTTCTGCTTTTATCCCTCCTCTTCATTCTTTCCAGATGATTCCTCCCCCCTTCAGCTCTCCAAGGAAAAAACACACACACACACACACACACACACACACACACACACACACACACACACACACACACACACACACACACACACACACACACACCCCCCCCCCCCCCCCTCTGTTCTGGACTCTGCATTATTTTTCTTCTGTTTTCTCAACTCACGCTTGCCTCCCTTTCCTTATCTCCTCTGGTGTATTTGCATGCAGAAAGAGCGATGGGTGGACGGTCTGTCAGAATGGATAGATGGATGCATAGGTGGGGAAGGGTCACGGGTGGCAGCGATGTGATCGATTGACGGAACCGACCGTCACTCACGGTTTGGCTTAAAGGATTGGCTGCTTCATTTCAGATGGAAGCCCTTTTTTGGTGTCTCCCCCTGACAGCTTTATTGAATGGTTTTCTTATTATATTGAACTTGGAATGCTCACATCTTTGTCCGTCACTTGCCCTCTTTTCTTCCTCTCTTCAATTTAGTCCGCTGTAAGGTTATTTCCATAATGCAGGCCATTCGGTGATATCAAATGAAGGTAACCCTTTTTATCCAGACAAAATCAGAAGATGTAATGTCCCTCCTGGCACCGCAAAACCTCCCCCACCTTTTAAAAGGCTTTTCTAAAGCGGATAAATTGTACAGTGTCAAAATGAGCAGGGCTATGCATAGCTACATTAGAATAATTAGTATTCACTGTGTAGGTTGGCTTGCAATGATCACCTAATGCTTATTGCCACTTAATCTCCTCAGTTCATCTCTGAAGACCATTACACTCAGGATGTAAGTACACTCATGATATAAACAGTAATGTTTCCCAGTCGTCGTTATGAGTGAACCAGGGATTCCTGCTGATGAAAGTCCAGCAGTATGTCAGTCAGTGGCTCATAAGGCTTTAGCATAAGACTTTGAAAGAACAAACTGCTTCATCTTGTCTCTTATTGAAATCTACTTGACTGAGGAAATTAAGTCTTAATATAATCACATTGTACCGAAGTAGGCACGATTAGATTCTCATTTTTAAATGAAAACCGGCAGCTCTCCATGGTTGGAATCTGGAATAGAGGCATGGTGGATGGGCCAGATCTGATTTATTACAAACTCCAAGGACATATTGTTGCTCCTTCGCTGTTTTGTATTTGGCTCCATTGCGCAATCTGAAGTGAGCTCCTAAAATACATTCTAATATTACTGTTTATAATCCTCTTTAACATAATTATGTTTTGTAGACTACATTCATTTTCTCATTATTTTCTTTTTTTGTTGGTGGGTTGATCTCATAAAACTTGCTCAGAAAGCGGACCACGGCAGCAACTTGGCAGTATCTCCACGTATTATTTATCTGTAGGTACTTTTAATTTTAGCTAGAAATGAATGGTCACAGGCACGTGCCACAGGATAGTGCTGACGAGATCACAATTGGCGAATGGGAGGAGGGGGTGCTTTGAGGTGGAGTGGCGGGGCAAACGTAATCTGTCGTTGGAGGTAAATTTGGCTTGGCAGTAGCTAAAGGGAATAGAGGGAGCTGTGAGCGAGTGAGGAGCCTGTTACTGGACTGTCAAGAGCGGTAATGAGGTGTCTGTGTGTGTGTGTGTGTGTGATTTGAGGGAAGTTGGTCTGTAGGTGCAACATTTAATAGCACTAAATCCTGTTTTAAACGTTAAGTGAACCCTTGTTTTAGCAGGAGAAATTCTGCAGTTAAAAGAATAACAATGTGACTGTCGTAAAGGTTTTAGAAACAATAGACATAGTTGTAAGTGTTTTTCAAAAACCCTGCTCCTTCTTGGGTTCAACCGGGTTTGCAGGCAATAGAAAACTTACTGTGGAAAAAAAGTTTTCAACACACTCATTTTACAGAGAATTTCCCCCGTTTAACAACTTCACACTTCAAAGTGAGAAAGGAACCGTTGGAACTGTTTTCAACCGATTTTGTGACTGAACTTGTCTACTGAAGGTAACTTGTACAATCAATCCCCAACAATAATTGCCGATAGGATGTCTAAACTTGTCTCTCTCGCTTCCGCAAATTTCTTACTTCCCGTCTCTTAATTTAAAGATATAGATCAGAGGCCTAGTGATAAGAAGCATATTGACGTATCTGACAACATGGGGCTTTAATTAGCGTGAGGTACTTTACCATCGTCAATTAAAAAACTGAGCGTTGACAATGAACAAAGCAAAATTGTAGGTAACGTTTACAGCTGCTTGTAATACAATTTGCCATGCAAATGTATGCATGGAAATCAACAGTCTGAACGAACTCTCACCCAGGCAGGTAGCACTGACATCGGTTACCCCGAGAAATAGGCAGTCCTGCCTGGGGAAAAGAAAGATGAGTTATATCAAATTGAATTGACACTTCAGAAGTGAGAGGAGGGGAAACATGACATGCATAGACTGTGAAAGCTAGTAAGTGTGAAAACGCATCCATTTAAAGGCTTGGTGAGGGGGAGGGACAGGAGGAAACAGGAAGAGGTGAATATGAGTCTGTATGGCCCAGCGTGAAACGAAGAGACAGACACTGGCACAAGATAGCTGTAAAAGAAGAGATGTTTCCGAGGTATAGATTCATTGGTTGGGCTTTGTCTCTGTATATCTCTGTATCTGACCTTATCTCACCATACAACAGTCATAATTCTATTCAAGATCCCCGATCCAAAATCGACGCTTGATTCAG